>NW_026890876.1:0-7265 GCF_015708825.2 Lethenteron reissneri | reverse complement strand
ACGTGCACCCTGTGCAAGCGCGCGCACGCACGCGCACGCACGTGCACGCACGTGCACAGACGTGCACGCACGTGCACGCACGTGCACGCACGTGCACACACGTGAACACACGTGTGTGCACGTGCGTGCACGCACGCGCACAGACGTGCACGCACGTGCACCCACGTGCACGCACGTGCACGCACGTGCACACACGTGAACACACGTGCACGCACGCGCACACACGCGCACGCGCACGCACGCGCACCCAAGTGCACGCACGTGCACGCACGTGCACACTCGTGCACGAACGTGCGCGCGCGTGCGTGCACGTGTGTGCACGCGTGTGTGCACACGTGTGCACGTGGGTGCACGTGTGTGCACGTGGGTGCACGTGCGTGCACGTGCGTGCACGTGCGTGCGCGTGTGTGCACACGCGTGCACGTTAGTGCACGTGGGTGCACGTGCGTGCACGTGCGTGCACGTGTGTCCACGTGTGTGCACGTGTGTGCACACGCGTGCACGTGGGTGCACGTGCGTGCACGTGCATGCGTGCGTGCGCGTGTGTGCACGTGCGTGCACATGTGTGCGTGCGCGTGCACGTGTGTGCGTGCGCGTGCGTGCACGTGCGTGCGCGTGCGTGCGCGTGCGTGCGCGCGCGTGCGCGTGCGTGCGCGTGCGTGCGCGCGCGTGCGCGTGCGTGCACGCGCGTGCACGCACGTGCACCCACGCGCACGCGTCGTGTGCACGCACGCGCACGCATGCACACACGTGCACGCGCGTGCACACACGTGCACGCGCGTGCACGCACGTGGACGCACGTGCACACACGTGCACACACGTGCACTCACGTGCACGCACGCGCACGCACGCACGCGCACGCACACACGTGCACGCGCACGCACACATGTGCACGCACGTGCACGCACGTGCACGCGCGTGCACACACGTGCACGCACGTGCACGCACGTGGACGCACGTGCACACACGTGCACACACGTGCACTCACGTTCACCCACGTGCACGTACGTGCACGCACGTGCACCCACGTGCAGGCACGTGCACGCACGCACGCGCACGCACGCGCACGCACGTGCACGCACGCGCACCCACGTGCACGCACGCGCACCCACGTGCAGGCACGTGCACGCACGTGGACGCACGTGCACACACGTGCACACACGTGCACGCACGCGCACACACGCGCACACACGCGCACGCACGCGCACACACGCGCACGCACGCGCACGCGCGCGCACACGCACGCACGCGCACGCACGTGCACAGACGTGCACGCACGTGCACGCACGTGCACGTGCACGCACGTGCACCCACGTGCACACTGCACACACGTGCACGCGTTTGCACGCACGCGCGCGCACGCACACATGTGCACGCACGTGCACACACGCGCACGCACGCGCACGCACGTGCACCGCCGCCACGCGCGCACTCACGCGCTGCACTGCACGTGCACAGACGTGCACGCACGTGCACGCACGCACGTGCACGCACGTGCACCCACGTGCACGCACGTGCAGGCACGTGCACGCACGCACGCGCACGCACGTGCACAGACGTGCACACACGTGCACGCGTGTGCACGCACGCGCACGCACACGCACGCGCACGCACGTGCACAGACGTGCACACACGTGCACGCGTGTGCACGCACGCGCACGCACGCACACACGTGCACGCGCGTGCACACACGTGCACTCACGTGCACTCACGTGCACCCACGTGCACGCACGTGCACGCACGTGCACCCACGTGCAGGCACGTGCACGCACGTGCACAGACGTGCACACACGTGCACGCGTGTGCACACACGTGCACGCACGTGCACGCACGTGCACAGACGTGCACACACGTGCACGCACGCACGTGCACGCACGTGCACCCACGTGCACACGCGTGCACACACGTGCACGCGTTTGCACGCACGCGCACACACACGTGCACGCGCACGCACACATGTGCACGCACGTGCACACACGCGCACGCGCACGCACGTGCACGCGCGCGCACACGCACGCGCACGCACGTGCACAGACGTGCACGCACATGCACGCACGCACGTGCACGCACGTGCACGCACGTGCACCCACGTGCACACGCGTGCACACACGTGCACGCGTTTGCACGCACGCGCACGCACGCGCACGCACGCGCACGCACACACGTGCACGCGCACGCACACATGTGCACGCACGTGCACACACGTGCACACACGTGCACGCACGTGCACACACGTGCACCCACGCGCACACGCTGCACACACGTGCACGCGTTTGCACGCACGCGCACGCACGTGCACCCACGTGCACGCACGTGCAGGCACGTGCACACACGTGCACGCACGTGCACCCACGTGCACGCACGTGCACGCACGTGCACACACGCGCACACACGTGCACACACGTGCACGCACGTGCACACACGTGCACCCACGTGCACACACGTGCACCCACGTGCACACGTGCACACACGCGCACGCACGCGCACGCACGCGCACGCACACACGTGCACGCGCACGCACGCACGTGCACACACGTGCACACACGTGCACGCGTGTGCAAACACGTGCACACACGTGCACGCGCACGCACACACGTGCACACACGTGCACACGCGTGCACACACGTGCACACGCGTGCACGCACGTGCACGCACGCGCACGCAAACGCACGCGCACGCACACACGTGCACGCGCACGCACGCACGTGCACACACGTGCACACACGTGCACGCGTGTGCAAACACGTGCACACACGTGCACGCGCACGCACACACGTGCACACACGTGCACACGCGTGCACACACGTGCACACGCGTGCACGCACGTGCACGCACGTGCGCGCACGCAAACGCACGCGCACGCGCACAGACGTGCACACACGTGCACGCGTGTGCAATCACGTGCACACTGCACGCACGCACACGCACGCGCACGCACGCACGCACGTGCACGCGCACGCCACACGTGCACGCGTGTGCAATCACGTGCACGCACGTGCGCACGCACGTGCACGCACGTGCACGCACGTGCACACACGTGCACACACGTGCACGCACGTGCACAAAAGTGCACGCACACACGCGCACGCACGCGCACGCACGTGCACGCGCACGCACACACGTGCACGCGTGTGCAAACACGTGCACGCACGTGCACACGTGCACGCACGTGCACGCACGTGCACGCACGCGCACGCACGTGCACGCACGTGCACACGTGCACGCACGTGCACGCACGCGCACGCACGTGCACGCACGCGTGCACGCACGTGCACACGCGTGTGCACGCACGCGCACGCACGCGCACGAACGCGCACGCACGCGCACGCACACGCGTGCACGCACGTGCACGCACGCGCACGCACGCAAGCGCATGCACACACGTGCACGCGCACGCACACACGTGCACACACGTGCACACACGTGCACGCTGTGCACACACGTGCACGCACGCACGTGCACGCACGTGCACGCACGTGCACCCGCGTGCACACGCGTGCACACACGTGCACGCGTTTGCACGCACGCGCACGCACGCGCACGCGCACGCACACACGTGCACGCGCACGCACACATGTGCACGCACGTGCACACACGCGCACGCACGCGCACGCACGTGCACGCGCGCGCACACGCACGCACGCGCACGCACGTGCACAGACGTGCACGCACGTGCACGCACGCACGTGCACGCACGCACGTGCACGCACGTGCACGCACGTGCACCCACGTGCACGCACGTGCACGCACGTGCACCCACGTGCACGCACGTGCAGGCACGTGCACGCACGCGCACGCGCACGCACGTGCACGACGTTGCACCACGTGCACGCGTGTGCACGCACGCGCCCGCGCACGCACGTTGGACGCACGTGCCCACACGTGCACACACGTGCACTCACGTGCACCCACGTGCCACGCAACGTGCACGCACGGTGCACCCACGTGCAGGCACGTGCACGCACGTGCACAGACGTGCACACACGTGCACGCGTGTGCACACACGTGCACGCACGTGCACGCACGTGCACAGGACGTGCACACACGTGCACGCGTGTGCACACACGTGCACGCACGCGCACCCCCGTGCACGCACGCGCACCCACTGCACTCACGTGCAGCACGTGCACACACGTGCACGCACGTGCACCCACGTGCACGCACGCGCACACACGCGCACACACGCGCACGCACGCCACACACGCGCACGCACGCGCACGCACGCGCCCGCTCACGCACGTGCACGCACTGCACGCACGTGCACCCACGCGCACACACGTGCACCCACGTGCACACGTGCACACGCGTTACACACGTGCACGCACGCGCACGCACGCGCACTCACGCGCACAGCGCTGCGCACATCGCGCGCACTAACCGCACGCACGCGCACGCACGTGCACAGACTGCACGCACGTGCACGCACGCACGTTCACGCACGTGCACCCACGTGCACACGCGTGCACCACACGTGCACGCGTTTGCACGCACGCGCACTCACGCGCACGCGCACGCACGCGCACACACACGTGCACGTCGTCACGCACACATGGTGCACGTCACGTGCACACCAGCGCACGCAGCATGCGCACGCACGCGCGCAGCACAACGCACGCTCACAGCACGTGCCACAGACGGTGCACGCACGTTGCACGCCGCACGTGCACGCACGTGCACAGCACGTGCACCCACGTGCACGACGCGTGCACACACGTGCACGGGGCGTTTGGCAACGCACGCGCACGTCACGCGCACGCAACAACACGTGCACGCGCTACGTCACACATGTGCACGCACGTGCACACACGTGCACACACGTGCACACACGCGCACTGCGCACAGCACGCGCACGCACACACGTGCACGCGCACGCACACATTGGTGCAACGCACTGTGCACACACGCGCACAACGCCGTGCACACACTGCACGCGTTTGCACGCACGCGCACTCACGTGCATCCCACGTGACACGCACTTGCAGGCACGTGCAGCCACACTGATCACGCACGTCACCGCCACGTGCACCACTGCACCACGGTGCAGCGCACGTCGCACAGCAGACGCGCACACCACCGGTGCACCACGTGCACGCACGCGCACGCACGTGCACGCGTTGCACGCACGCGCACAGCACGCACGCGCACGCACACACGTGCACGCGCACGCACACATGTGCACGCACGTGCACACACGTGCACACACTGCACACACGCGCACGCGCACGCACACACGTGCACGCGCATGCACACATGTGCACGCACGTGCACCCACGCGCACACGCGTGCACACACGTGCACGCGTTTGCACGCACGCGCACGCACGTGCACCCACGTGCACGCACGTGCACACGTGCACCACACGTGCACGCACGTGCACCCACGTGCACGCACGTGCACGCACGTGCACACACGCGCACACGTGCACGCACGTGCACGCACGCGCACGCACGTGCACGCACGTGCACGCACGTGCACGCACGCGCACGCACGTGCACGCACGTGCACACACGTGCACCCACGTGCACACGTGCACGCACGCGCACGCACGCGCACGCACGCGCACGCACGCGCACGCGCGCGCACGCGCACGCACGCGCGCACGCAAACGCACGCGCACAGACGTGCACACACGTGCACGCGTGTGCAATCACTGCACACACGTGCACGCACGCGCACCACGCGCACGCACGTGCACGCGACGCACACACGTGCACACGCGTGCACGCACGTGCACGCGCGTGCACGCACGCACGCAAGCGCAAGCGCACGCACACACGTGCCGCGCACGCACGCACGTGCACACACGTGCACACACGTGCACGCATGTGCACGCACGTGCACACACTGCACGCACGCGCACCACGTGCACGCACGTGCACGCACGTGCACACCGTGCACCCGCGTGCACGCGCGTGCACCCACGGTGCACGCACGTGCACGCACGTGCACGCACGTGCACGCACGTGCACGTGTGTGCACACACGCGCACGCGCACGCACGCGCACGCACGCGCACGCACACACGTGCACGCGCACGCACACACGTGCACACACGTGCACGCGTGTGCACGCACGTGCACTCACGTGCACGCACGTGCACGCACGTGCACCCACGCGCACGCACGTGCACGCACGTGCACGCACGTGCACGCACGTGCACACACGCGCACGCGCGCGCACGCACGCGCACGCACGCGTGCGCATGCATGCGCACGCACACACGTGAACGCGCACGCACACACGTGCACGCACGTGCACGCACGTGCACACACGTGCACCCACGTGCACACGCGTGCACGCATGTGCACGCACGTGCACGCACGTGCACGCACGTGCACGTGTTGCACACACGTGCACAGACGTGCACACACCGCACGCACGCTAACTGCGCACGCACGTGCGTGCCGCGCGTGCACTGTGTGCACACACGTGCACGCACGCGTACGCACGCGCACGCACGCGCACGCACACAAGTGCACGCGCACGCACACACGTGCACACACGTGAACACGCGTGCACATAACATACGTGCACCCGTGTGCACCGCGTGCACGTGCACGCGCTCACACGCACGCACGCGCACGCACGCACGTGCACGCGTGCGTGCGCAGGCATGCGCGTGCGCGCGCGTGCACGTGCACGCGTGTGTGCACGCGTGCACGTGCACGCGTGTGCACACGTGGGTGCACGTATGTGCACGCGTGTTCACGTGTGTGCACGTGTGTGCGTGCGCGTGCACTTGTTTGCGTGCGCACACGCACGCACGTGCACGTGTGCGCACACGTGCACACACGTGCACACGTGCACGCACGTGCACGCACGTGCACGCACGTGCACACGCGTGCACCCACGTGTACATGCGTGCACGCACGTGCACGCGTGTGCACGCACGCACGCGCACGCACCGCACGCACGTGCACGCACGCGCACGCACACACGCGCACGCACACACGCGCACGCACACACGTGCACGCGCACGCACACACGTGCACCACGTGCACGCACGTGCACACACTGCACACGCGTGTACGCGTGTGCACGCACGCGCACGCACGCGCGCGCACACACTCGCACAGCACACGTGCACGCGCACGCACACACTGCACACACGTGCACGCATGTGCACGCACGTGCACGCACGTGCACGCACGTGCACGTGTGTGCACAACGTGCACAGACACGCGCACGCACTGCGCACGCGCACGCACGCACGCGCACGAACGCGCACGCACGCGCACGCACGCGCACGCACGTGCGTGCACGCGC
>NW_026890875.1:0-61009 GCF_015708825.2 Lethenteron reissneri | reverse complement strand
GTGCGTGCACGTGCGTGCACGTGCGTGCACGTGGGTGCACGTGTGTGCACGTGTGTGCACACGCGTGCACGTGTGTGCACGTCTGTGCACGTGCGTGCACGTGGGTGCACGTGTGTGCACGTGCGTGCACGTATGTGCACGTGTGTGCACGTGTGTGCACGCGTGTGCACGTGTGTGCACGTGTGTGCGTGCGCGTGCACGTGCGCGTGCGTGCACGTGTATGTGCACGTGTGTGCGTGCGCGTGCACGTGTGTGCGTGCGCGTGCGTGCGCGTGCGTGCGCGTGCGTGCGCGTGCGTGCGCGTGCGTGTACGTGCGTGCACGTGTGTGAACGTGCGTGCACGTGCGTGCACGTGCGTGCACGTGCGTGCACGTGGGTGCACGTGTGTGCACGTGTGTGCACACGCGTGCACGTGTGTGCACGTCTGTGCACGTGCGTGCACGTGGGTGCACGTGTGTGCACGTGCGTGCACGTATGTGCACGTGTGTGCACGTGTGTGCGTGCGCGTGCATGCGCGTGCGTGCGCGTGCGTGCGCGTTAATGCGCGTGCGTGCGCGTGAGTGCACGTGTGTGTACGTGTGTGCACGTGTGTGAACGTGCGTGCACGTGGGTGCACGTGTGTGCACACGCATGCACGTGTGTGCACGTCTGTGCACGTGTGTGCACACACGTGCACACGCGTGCACGTGTGTGCACGTGTGTGCACGTGTGTGCACACGCGTGCACGTGCGTGCGTGCGCGTGCATGTGTGTGCGTGCGCGTGCGTGCGCGTGCGTGCGCGTGCGTGCGCGTGCGTGCACGTGTGTGCACGTGTGTGCACGCGTGTGCACGCGTGTGCACGCGTGTGCACGTGTGCACGTGTGTGCGTGCGCGTGCACGTGTGTGCGTGCGCGTGCGTGCGCGTGCGTGCACGTGCGTGCACGTGTGTGTACGTGCGTGCACGTGTGTGCACGTGCGTGCACGTGCGTGCACGTGTGTGCACGTGCGTGCACGTGCGTGCACGTGTGTGTACGTGCGTGCACGTGTGTGCACGTGCGTGCACGTGCGTGCACGTGTGTGCACGTGTGCACGTGTGTGCACGTGTGTGCGTGCGCGTGCACGTGCGTGCGTGCGCGTGCGCGTGCGTGCACGTGCGTGCACGTGTGTGCACGTGTGTGCACACGCGTGCACGTGTGCGCACGTCTGTGCATGTGTGTGCACATACGTGCACGTGCATGCACGTGCGTGCACGTGCGTGCGCGTGCATGCGCGTGTGTGCACGTCTGTGCACGTGCGTGCGCCTGTGCACGTCTGTGCACACACGTGCACAGACATGCACACACGTGCACGCACGCGCACGCACGCACGCGCATTAACGCGCACGCACGCGCACACACGTGCACGCACGCGCACGCACGTGCACGCACGCGCACGCACGCGCACGCACACACATGCACGCGCACGCACGCACGTGCACACGTGTGCACACACGTGCACACACGTGCACACACGTGCACGCGTGCGCACACACGCGCACGCGCACGCGCACGCATGCGCACGCACGCGCACACACGCGCACGCACGCGCACGCACGCGTGTGCACACACGTGCACACACGTGCACGCACGTGCACACTCGTGCACCCACGTGCACGCACGTGCACACACGTGCACCCACGTGCACGCACGCGCACGCACGTGAACGCACGTGCACACACGTACACACACGTGCACACACGTGCACGCACGTGCACCCACGTGCACGCACGTGCTCGCACGCGCACGCACGCGCACGCACGCGCACGCACGCGCACACACGTGCACGCGCACGCACACACGTGCACACACGTGCACACGCGTGCACACACGTGCACACGCGCACACACGTGCACACACGTGCACCCACGTGCACGCATGTGCACGCCCGTGCACGCACGTGCACGCGTGTGCACACACGTGCACACACGTGCACCCACGTGCACGCACGTGCACGCACGCGCATGCACGCGCACCCACGCGCACGCACGCGCACGCACGCGCACGCACGCGCACACACGTGCACAGACGTGCACACACGTGCACGCGTGTGCATGCACGTGCACGCACGTGCACGCACGTGCACGCACGTTCACGCACGTGCACACACGTACACACACGTGCACACACGTGCACGCACGTGCACAGACGTGCACGCACGTGCACCCACGTGCACGCACGTGCTCGCACGCGCACGCACGCGCACGCACGCGCACGCACGCGCACACACGTGCACGCGCACGCACACACGTGCACACACGTGCACACGCGTGCACACACGTGCACACGCGCACACACGTGCACACACGTGCACCCACGTGCACGCACGTGCACGCCCGCGCACGCACGTGCACACACGTGCACCCACGTGCACGCACGTACACGCACGTGCACGCACGTGCACGCACGTGCACGCACGTGCACGCACGTGCACGCACGCGCACGCACGCGCACGCACGCACTCGCACGCACGCGCATTAACGCGCACGCGCACGCACGCACGCGCACGCACACACGTGCACGCGCACGCACACACGTGCACACACGTGCACCCACGTGCACGCACGTGCACGCACGTGCACACACGTGCACACACGTGCACGCGCACGCACGCGCACGTGCACGCACACGCACACACGTGCACAAACGTGCACACGCGTGCACACACGTGCACACACGTGCACGCACGTGCACGCACGTGCACACACGTGCACACACGTGCACACACGTGCACACGCGTGCACGCACGTGCGTGCACGCGTGTGCACGCACGTGCACGCACGCGCACGCACGCGCACGCACGCGCACGCACGCGCACGCACACACGTGCACGCGCACGCACACACGTGCACACACGTGCACCCACGTGCACGCACGTGCACGCACGTGCACACACGTGCACACACGTGCACGCGCACGCACGCGCACGTGCACGCACACGCACACACGTGCACAAACGTGCACACGCGTGCACACACGTGCACACACGTGCACGCACGTGCACGCACGTGCACACACGTGCACACACGTGCACACACGTGCACGCGTGTGCACACACGTGCACACGCGTGCACCCACGTGCACGCACGTGCACGCACGTGCACGCACGTGCACGCACGTTCACACACGTGCATGCACGTGCACGCACGCGCACGCGCACGCACGCACGCGCACGCACGCGCATTAACAGAGAGAGTGGGGGGGGGTACAGACACCTAGCCTGGCATCGGGGGGGGGGGGTGAGTGGGGGAGGTACAGACACCTAGCCTGGCACCGGGGGGTGATTGGGGGGGGGGGTACAGACACCTAGCCTGGCACCGTGGTGGTGATGATTTAACAAGCAGAGAGAGACACAGAGAGAGAGGGGGGTGAGTGGGGGTGGGTACAGACACCTAGCCTGGCACCGGGGGGGGGGGTGAGTGGGGGAGGTACAGACACCTAGCCTGGCACCGGAGGGTGATTGGGGGGGGGGGGTACAGACACCTAGCCTGGCACCGCTGGTGATGATTACCTCCCGTGGCCACCAGTCCCTTCGCACTCACAACTGACTCCCCTGTTATTATTCGTAAGTGGGGGTGCGGGGGGGTGGTGTTCGTAAGTGGGGGTAAGCGGGGGGGGGGTGTTCGTAAGTGGGGGTATGCGGGGGGGTGGTGTTCGTAAGTGGGGGTATGCGGGGGGGTGGTGTTCGTAAGTGGGGGTATGCGGGGGGGGGGTGTTCGTAAGCGGGGAGTGTTCGTAATCACGGACACACACACATGCACACACATACACACAGGCACGGACACACAGGCACGCACGCATGTACACACACACAAGCACGCATGTACACACACACAGGCACGGACACACACACAGGCACACACACACACACGCACGCACATACATACACAGACACACACACGTACACACGCGTATACACACACACGTACACACGCGTATATGTAGGGGTGACACGCGCTTAAAAATGGGATCGTGTGTGCTACCCGTCAAGTGGTCTCCCGCCGTAATTTACAATATTACATACACACACACAGTGTACACTGTGTGTACACACACACACAGTGTACACGTGTGTACACTGTGTGTATGTGTGTGTGTACACACACACATACACACAGTGTACACACACACACAATGTACACGTGTGTACACACTGTCCATGTGTACACACACAATAATGTCCACATTGTTGAGCTGAGCTCACACACCCAAGGGGTCTCTGTTCAAGGGAGGGAGCAATGGAAAATGAATCTTAATCAACTTAAACTCCAACTCCGCTCTGTGACGTCACCATTCAGCATGACCTCATCGGCGTGAAACGCCAGGGGGAGGTGTACCTTGCTAGTGACGTCATGTCACCAAAGTATTCACCCCAACCGGTCTCAAGGGAGCGTGACGTCACCTCTGCCTGGGTCACTTCCGTTATCTGTTCAAGCACTTTCCTTATTTGGGCAAAGCCACGCCCACTGACTGGCGGCTCATTAACATAATTTATGAAAGTTACGGAGCCGCTCATTGTGGGAGGGGAGTGTCTTGTACCACTCAAGTGACGTCATGTCACCTCCTGCTGCCGCGTGACGTCACGAGGTAACGGAATGTTGCCGCTCCGCGCGGGAACTGAAATCTGAGGTGAGAAATTCTCATCGCGGTTGTGGTGGTTGTTGTTGTTGTGGTGGTTGTTGTTGTTGTGGTGGTTGTTGTTGTTGTTTACCGAGGTAGAGCCTCGCTCTCTCTCTCGTAGGGATGTCAATTGAGTAGCAGCGAGCATGGAAGCGATGTCCAGATTTAAACTTTACAACGCGGGGCCTAGTGCCTCCTGCCCTCGCCTGGTCGCGTTCGCTTCAATTCTCTCGCTTCGTTGGGCAATTTCGATGTAAAGCTTCTTTCGTGACTGCAGTGATTCATCTTCTTGGTTCTTTCGGTAAAGTCACGTAGAATAGAAATAAAAAAATAAAACTGTACAATTTAATTATGTTTTATATCACGTAGAATGGAAATAATGAAATAATATTCCCTTTTATTTTTATTATTTCCATTCTAAGTGACTTTACCGGAAAAACCAAGAAGATAGTTTAGCAACCTGTGGAAGAACGCGATCAGCCAGGCGAAGCGTTAGTTGTGTTAACTCGAGATGTGACGCTTTCGTGACTGCAAGGATTCATACTCTTAGGGTTTTTTCGGTAAAGTCACCGTGTAGGTAAAAAATGAATACAAATTCATAAAAGTAAAAATAGAAATAAAATATAAACAAATCACGACGTTTCGGAGGCAACACAAGTCTCCGTCATCAGGTGGCACCGTCACAGCCACATTTGCTGTATCAAGTGAGGCGTTTTTATTAATTTAATCTATAATGTAGACTGTAGCCTGGTTATTAAGCTGGGTGAGTGTACTGGCAGTCTATAATGTAGACTGTAGCGTGGTTATTAAGCTGGGTGAGTGCACTGGCAGTATATAATGTAGACTGTAGCCTGGTTATTAAGCTGGGTGAGTGTACTGACAGTCTATAATGTAGACTGTAGCCTGGTTATTACGCTGGGTGAGTGCACTGGCAGTCTATAATGTAGACTGTAGCCTGGTTATTAAGATGGGTGAGTGCACTGGCAGTCTATAATGTAGACTGTAGCATGGTTATTAAGCTGGGTGAGCGTACTGGCAGTCTATAATGTAGACTGTAGCCTGGTTATTAAGCTGGGTGAGTGTACTGGCAGTCTATAATGTAGACTGTAGCCTGGTTATTAAGCTGGGTGAGTGTACTGGCAGTCTATAATGTAGATTGTAGCCTGGTTATTAAGCTGGGTAGTGTACTGGCAGTCTATAATGTAGACTATAATTTGCTGCATCAAGTGAGGCATGATTTATAATAATTTTATTTCAATTTTTACTTTTATTAATTTTAATTTCATTTTTTACCTACGTGGTGACTTTACCGAAAAAAACCTAAGAGTACGTGAGTTGGTGTGTTGACCGACTCTCTGTGTTGCATTACATTAAGTGTCTCTCTCTGTGCAGTCTCCAAACCTCCAAGTCTTTCATTGACACAAGGCCGTCATTATAACATGTTATAATAAGTATAATATTATGTTATAATATATAATAATTATAATGTTATAATAAGTATAATATGTTATAATAATTATATTAATATATATTAATTATAATGTTATAATAAGTATAATATGTCATAATTATAATGTTATAATAAGTATAATATGTCATAATTATAATGTTATAATATGTTATAATAAGTATAATAATCAAATATGCCCCCCCAATATGTTTCTGTAAAAATATTTGTAAATAATAATTGCGATGCTCTGTTAATAAAGACAACAATTTGCTAAACCTTGGCCACGAAATCTGGACTTGTCTTCATATAACAATGCATAGATTCCTGTTTGTAGGATTGCGTTGTACTTTATGAATCCCTAATCTCTGCCATTACATACTATGAAACAAGAAAGGTAAAAAAGAAAAAACAGAGCAATGTATTACAATACACTATTAGACATTATTGTATCAAATAAAACAAAGTCCATCCCATGTGCTAGTGAACTTTTAAAAATATTTTAGGGAGGAAATGGCAGGAAAATAGTTTTCAAATTTAGATATTTTTCTGGGGGGGGGGACCCCAGACCCGTGGAAGATTTGGTCCCCCCCAATGTTGACTCCATGGCTACGGCCTTGCATTGACGTGCTAGTTTCTCTACCCCCCCCCCCTCTCTATTTAAGGCCTCAACACAGAGGCGTTGTTTCTCTGTGTGCCTATGTGTGTCTCTCTCTGTGTCATCTCTCTCTGTGTGTCTATGTGTGTCTCTCTCTCTGTGTGTCTATGTGTGTGTGTCTCTCTCTGTGTGTCTCTGTGTCATCTCTCTCTGTGTGTCTATATGTGTCTCTTTCTGTGTCATCTCTCTCTGCTTATGTGTCTGTCTATGTGTCTCCATGTCTCTCTCTCAAATTGAGCAATCTTTGGAAGAACGTTATCAACCAGGTAGGGTGTTGACTGTTATGTTAGCTGACTCTAAGTTTAATAGGTTTGTTTCCTCTTTCATTTGTACCTGATGATGATTGCTTGTGTTGCAGTTGAAACGTCGTATGCTATTATATAATGTATTTATTTATTCTACGTGACTTTACCGAAAGAACCAAAGAGTATCTTGCTTAAGTTTTAATTTCCCTTCACCTGGCTCGCTACTTTGTAACTTGTTTTGTTTTAAATATTCACACAGTTTTTTTTCATTTTTTACCAGGCCACGCCCGCTTGAGCTGCTGTACCGCTCTTGTTTTCAAAAGCGACCTGCCCACAACAACAATAACAACAAGGTGAGGCTCGTCAACAGAGTGGCGGTGTTCACTCTAGACACGTGGCGGTGTTCACTCTAGACACGTGGCGGTGTTCACTCTAGACACGTGGCGGTGTTCACTCTCGACACGTGGCGGTGTTCACTCTAGACGCGTGGCGGTGTTCGCTTTGGACGCGTGGTGGTGTTCGCTCTAGACGCGTGGCAGTGTTCACTCTAGACGCGTGGCGGTGTTCACTCTAGACGCGTGGCGGTGTTTACTCTAGACGCGTGGCGGTGTTCACTCTGGACGCGTGGCGGCGTTCACTCTAGACACGTGGTGGTGTTCACTCTGGACGCGTGGCGGTGTTCACTCTGGACGCGTGGCGGTGTTCACTCTCTGCATGTGGAGTGGGGACAACCGGGGGACACGGAGGGAAATCGACGCGACCACAGGGGGAGAGAGAGAGAGGCACGCAAACTCCAAATATACAGCAGGCGTCAAGGCTGGGATCGAACCCACGACTTCCTGTATGCCAGGAGAGGTAGTTAACATCTCACCACGGAGAGAGAGAGACACGCAGCCTCGGCTGTGTTGATTGATCCTCAATGAATTACTTGGAGTGAGGAAGCATTAATACTGAGCAGGTGAAGGTGGCCAGGCGTGGGTCTGGACACACCACCACCTGTGAACCATGCCAGTGCGTGACAGTGGTGGAGCCAGTGGGGGTGGGGTGGCACGTGCCCCCCCAACGATCCGATATAAATCCCTAATTTTGATAGGATCATTGGGGTTTATTAGTAACTAGCTTCACTACCCGGCTTCGCCCGGGACTTGGATTCTTGTCTTGGATTAATTTAATATTCCCTCATAATTCAATGAAAAACCCTGAAAAAATTGATGCTTGCAAGAAGGAAGCCGAAACACTTCAATTTACCTAAATCGGATGTTTTCACTCAAGGAAATTCAACCTGAACCCACTGCTACGTCAGGTCGATTTTTGCCACTCGGGAAGGGAATGACGTGGCGTTCGCTTAGACATTCCAGACAGCATAAGCTGTGAAAATTTCATGACGCCAGAGCTCACAGCGTTGGAGAGTTTTTGCTGCTTCACACAAACAAACAGGTGTAAGTTCTGTTTTATATTTAAGATGGCAGTTGTACCCGTTCTTCACACGGATTTGTATTGAAACTCCGAGAAGCCATTGACTTCATCGGCCAGGAGCGAAGCGCCACCTAAAATCTCCCGGCACGCTGTGAACAGCTGTAGAAGTACGGCGCGCGAAGAGCCATGTGGTAGGGGGGTAAGCATTGCAGAGCGCTTAGCTCAGGTGTGATGCGGGTTGATGCCACATACGTCATGGTCATTTCCCCCCCCCCCCCCCCCCCCCCCCAAAATACAAAAGTCTATTTTTCTTTCCTGAAGGCATCAACACGTTCAGCGAGCGCGATGACGATCACACGCGTCGAATGAAAAGCAAGGGACAAGTCCTTTCTTACTAACAACTCCTTTCTCACTAACAACTCCTTACTTACAACTCCTGTAATTTTTCATTGCTGGAGGGGTTTCCCCCCCCTACCTGAAAATCCTGGCTCCACCTCTGAGTGTGTGACAGTGTCAAGTTTGTATTTGCAGTAAAGTCTATTAACTCTATTGAGCACAGAGGTTATATCAAAACAGTAATTTATTTTAGTTTTCCTCTGGAACTCTTTGTAAGAATGGAGTCAGGAAGTGATCACAGCACACACGTGCAGCAGCTGAAGTCGGAACTGCTCATCCCAGCAATCAAGGACATCTGTGCCTGGCATCACACCTCTAAGTTGTGATTGAACATTAATTTATGCATTTGTGCATTGTTGTATATGTTGGTTATCGAAATTTGTTATGTTGTATGCGTGCGTGGGTGAAATTATTATGTTGTATATGTGGGTTATGAATATTCAGTGAAAATAATAATAATTAAATGAAATTTGGCCAAATGTGTAATTATCCGGAAATATGTTAATTTATGTAATTATGCACATTTTAATTATGCCAATTCGAGAGGTAATCGTATTAATTATGCGAGTGGGTGTAATTATGATAATGCAAGTCGTTATGATAACCAGACCCCGCCTCGGTGACGAGGGTGGGTTATCGATCGGAATAAGGCAATTAATCGTATGCAGTTATGCAGGTGTGGTGTAAGTATGCAATATTAACTTAGATTAACTCGGCATCGTTGTCTAGGTTCGTCTCATTCTCGCTTTAACATTCCCAGAGTGTGTATTCGTGGTTATATTTTAGGTCCCCGGTTCACCCCGTTATCGCTTTAACATTTACTGAGTATGTATTAGTGTGTTTATTAAGGTCACCAAGTTCAGATCTCAACGCAGAAGCAGATCTTATGCATAGATTTCAGGAAAGAATCACACAACCACTTCTGTATTGATCAATTTATTACTAATTCAACCTTAACTATGATATAGTATGCGAACTCTCAATCCCGGAACGTCAACACGGCATCAATACAGTATCATCAACGATTGTCTGATTTCACTTTGACAACGGCACATGGATCCCGCATAACGCGATGGTTGTTAGTGAGAGAGAGAGTCGTTAAAATATGCAAATACTATGCTAAGAAAACCTTAACGTTAATGAATGATTATACTCAATATTGTTCACGCAGTACCGCACTCCTTATTGATCATACGCAACCCTTATCACGTTGTTAGCACCTTGGGTCACGGGACAGTTGAATATTCTGTAGAGGATGCGAGTACGTGCGGCGATTATGACTGAAAGATACTTGAAAGATTATACGGCGATAAAAAAACACAATCAAAAACAGTTATTATTCTTAAAGGCACCAATCTCAACAGATACATCGGCAGGTTATCTGACAACAGAACGGCTCGGAGTAAGGGCCTGCGACGGTGCTCCTTTTCCGAAGATCGTTATCTTATACCAAGTTTACTAATTGGGGACCAGATCACCTGATAAGGATCCGGTGGGCCACCACTCCCCACGTGAGCGTGGCTCGGCGGAAGGAGGTGCCAAGAATCAGTTCGTATTGATGGATCTGTTGGGAATTTATGCGATTAAGAGTACAGCCCACTAAATATTAAAGATAAAAATTACGAATACTCTTATAAACGACGGATGGCCATCACTCGGTCTCGTTGTGATGCCTTCCCAGCCACGGATGGCTTATGGGTTCGAGTGTGTTTGAGTGGTAAGAGTTGTCTTGAATAATCAGTGTTCGGAGTCGATTCTTTATGTCAAACAGACGCCTGGTGGTCGTGTGGTGAGGGGGCGGTGCGCGTCATACGTATCAGTCGCTCCCCTGTCACCGTGGTGAACTGGTTCGGATGCCCGTTGATACGCTGTCGCAGTTCGGAACCCGGTCGGTAGGTGGCGCCCACAACTCGCTCGCAGCGTGCAGTGTTGGGTCGTCGCCAAACCGCGACCCTCACCACTCCGGCGGCAGCAGAGACCTCCGACTCGGCAGAGGTTGACCCACGCAGGCCGAGTTGAGCTGTCAAGCGGGTCTTGCCCGCCTGCAGAGGAGATGGGGAGCCGCTTGAGTCGAGCCCCGAGAGCCGGCTTTGGTAAGCCGATCGAACTCGGCTGAGTCCCAGACGAGCTGAAGAAGAGTCGAGCCGACCCGCTGGTCGCAGCTCGCTCCTGAGCCGACCCTCCCGGTCGAGCTCGCTCCTGGGTCGACCCGCTGGTCGCCCTCGCTCCTGAGTCGACCCGCTGGTCGCACTCCTGAGTCGACCCGCTGGTCGCACTAGTTTCCAATGCTCAGGATCCTTTCCTTTATGCCGAAAAATCCCCCTGGATCCCGCCCACAAGGCGGGGCTTCTTTCGATTTTTGCTGTGTCAGGATCTGTCCGTAGGCAGGTGTGTCCATGTGTGTGTCCGTACGTCCGTATGTCCTTGTGTGCGTCACACTCCCTCCATAAACCCACGAGCAAACAATCAGATGTTACAAATTGCCTCGAGGTCGTCTCTCTGTCTGGGTGCAATATTATCTCTTGTCTGGCCTTCTTCATGAACCCAAAACACAGACGTTACAAATCGTCTCATAGGCGTCTTTGTTCGTGTTGCACAACCTGGAGGGAGGGGCAACACTCTCTCCAACCCGGCGCACAAAGAAATGGTTAAAAAGTTTTAAGTTAACATTTGTCCCTTACTATTCCACAGTTATGATTCTGTATGTAACCTAAGGTCTGTCGTTTCCCATCGTGGTGCTTGACTCAAGTGGAGGTGTTTCCCCGAGCGTATACACACTCCTATCCCGCGCTGCGGGGATACAAAGACGGCCGGGATCTCCCTTTCTCTCCGACCCTGGGTTTAACATCGTTTTTTATTATGTATTTATATTCGACCTGGTGGTGATTCATCCCGTTATCCTGGCTTTTCATAAGTTTTACTTTTGTCTTTTCATGCATATGCTTCGGGTCGAGTTGTATAGAAAGTATTAAAGTATGGAAATAACATTTCATATTGACTTAATGATGGTGATGGTTCAGTAGGCGTAACTTGTGGCCTGGTTTAATTGGAGTGGGTGTGAATATCAATAACTTTAGCCTACCCTGTTGTTAAATTCCGACTTTAACGTTACTTTAATAGCAATACAGAATAATTGAGCTTTTTGTCTTAACTAGGCGAACGCGAACTTCTGGTGACCCCCGCAGCCTTGTTGTTCAGCTGGGTCTGCCTCCTTGAGAGATATACAACACTCTTTTAAATCAGCTGTGGCCATCCAACCTTCTGCTCTGGGAGTGTTATTCTTAATTTCAGGACAAAGGCCCCCTCACGTTCAGACGTGCAGGGTTGTTTAAATCAGCTCCCTCCCCTGTGCACACAGCCTTGAGCTGACCCACTTCATGTTTATCTTTGTTCCCTCAGCTGCAGGAGGACAAGGCGTACTTCTACCTCCCCCCTGTGTGCACGTGTTCTAACTAGCTCGGAATCCCTAAACACACAATCAGTGATGATTCCTGGCTTTCTGTGGTTGTGATTTAGACAAAGGCGCCTCTGCTTTCTTCCATTGCCTTTGAGTCGACACTGCCCTATTATTTGCCCATGTGCTGAGGTCATAGAATTCGTTTTGACTTCAGTAATATTAACATTCAGTATTGGATTAGCAAATGGGCAATGGTTCATTGATGTAGCTCGCAGCCTGGTCTCCAATTTGAGCGAGCGCGAGGATCGATAATTTAGCCTACTCTGTTGTTGAATTTCGAATTTTGACGTTACTTTAAAACCATGCAGGATGGTTGGGCTTTTTGCCTTAACTATGTCTGGCTGACACTCCCACTGTCTCTGCCGCCTGCACGGGTGACATGTGCCCGTTCATCAGGCCTTATCTTTCCTTGAAGCAAGGTTGCAAATTCTGCCATCCTAGCCCTCCTCCAGTTCATTACTTAACAACACCTGGTGTTTTGCAGTTTGCTGCGCTTTGGTGTGTTTCATTCATTAAAAAAACAAGTAAAAAGATAATATATAAAAATCTCATCAAATATGATTAATCTCAATTTTGGAAGAAGGGTTAGTATACAACAGCATAACACAAATAGTATTATTTTCAACACCCTTTGCTATGTCAGCTTAATTTAGCTTTCATAAACATTTATTTAGAAGCCAGACAGCTGAAATTGTGTGCTGAGTTTTGGGTTAACGTTCATTTTGAAGATACGAGGGCTTCCAGGCATGTTTATGACCATTTGGCCTCTCATTGTGTGCCATAACAGCCCGTGTGATGAATTTGGGACACTTTTTTTTTACTATATCATAAATATATGAATAATTATAGACGTGTAAGTCACGTGTGACTGTGTATATGCATTCCTCTGGGCCTCGATACTGACGTGTAGATGGTGTGGATATTCTTTGTTTCTGTCTGCAGCTGTCGCTGCCTCTGCAGAAGTGGTCTGATGGAGCAAAGGCACTCGGCGCGGCTTGGTGCAAAAAGGCAACAATGCGACCGGTGTGCATACAGCACGGATCGTCCTGAACATTTTACAAAACACCAGAGAACTCGCACAGGAGAGAAACCCTTCAACTGCACTTGGTGCGGGAAGACGTTTTCAGATTCATCTACTCTTCATGTACATCAGAAAACACACACGGGAGAGAAACCCTTCAACTGCACTGTGTGTGGGAAGGAATTTGCATGGTCATCTGTTTTAAAAAAACACCAGACAACACACACAGGAGAGAAACCCTTCAAGTGCAGTGTGTGTGGGAAGGCATTTTCACATTCATCTACTCTTGTAATACACCAGAGAACACACACAGGAGAGAAACCCTTCAAGTGCACTGTGTGTGAAAAGGCATTTTCACATTCATCTACTCTTCATGTACACACGTGCACGCACGCACGCGCACTCACGCGAACGCACGCGAACGCACGCGAACGCACGCGCACGCACGTGCACGCACGTGCACGCACGTGCACCCACGTGCACGCACGTGCACGCACGCGCACGCGCACGCACGCGCACTCACGTACACGCGCGTGCACACACGTGCAGACACGTGCACGCACGCGCACGCACGTGCACACACGTGCCCAGACGTGCACGCACGCGCACCCACGCGCACGCGCACGCACGCGCACGCACGTACACGCGCGTGCACGCACGTGAACGCACGTGCACACACGTGCAGACACGTGCACACACGCGCGCGCATGCACGCGCACGCACGTGCACAGACGTGCACGCGCGTGCACGCGTGTGCACGCACGCGCACGCACGTGCACGCACGCGCACGCACGCACACACGTGCACGCGCACGCACACACGTGCACGCACGCGCACGCACACACGTGCACGCACGCGCACGCGCACGCATGCGTACGCACGCGCACGCGCACGCACGCGCACACACGTACACGCGCGTGCACACACGTGCAGACACGTGCACACACGCTCGCGCACGCGCTCTCACGCGCACGCACGTGCCCAGACGTGCACGCGCGTACACGCGCGTGCACGCACGTGGACACACGTGCACACACGTGCACGCACGCGCACGCACGCACGTGCACGCACGTGTGTGCGCGCGCACGCACGCGCACCCACGCGCACCCACGAGCACCCACGCGCACGCACGCGCACGCACGTGCACGCACGCGCACGCACGTGCACGCACGTGCACGCACGCGCACGCACGCACGCGCACGCACGTGCACGCACGTGCACGCACGTGCACCCACGTGCACGCACGTGCACCCACGTGCACGCACGTGCACACACGTGCACGCACGTGCACCCGCGCGCACGCGCACGCGCACGCACGCGCACGCACGTGCACGCACGTGCACCCACGTGCACACACGTGCACCCACGTGCACACGTGCACACACGCGTGCACGCACGCGCACGCACGCGCACGCACGCGCACGCACGCGCACGCACGTGCACCCACGTGCACACGTGCACACACGCGTGCACACACGTGCACGCACGCGCACGCACGCACGCGCACGCACGTGCGTGCACGTGCACGCACGTGCACGCGCACGCGCACGCGCACGCGCACGCGCACGCACGTGCACGCACGCGCACCCACGTGCACGCACGCGCACCCACGTGCACGCACGTGCAGGCACGTGCACACACGTGCAGGCACGTGCACACACGCGCACACACGCGCACGCACGCGCACACACGCGCACGCACGCGCGCGCGCACGCACGCACGCGCACGCACGTGCACAGACGTGCACGCACGTGCACGCACGCACGTGCACGCACGTGCACCCACGTGCACACGCGTGCACACACGTGCACGCGTTTGCACGCACGCGCACGCACGCGCACGCGCACGCACGCGCACGCACGCACGTGCACGCGCACGCACACATGTGCACGCACGTGCACACACGCGCACGCACGCGCACGCACGTGCACGCGCGCGCACACGCACGCACGCGCACGCACGTGCACAGACGTGCACGCACGTGCACGCACGCACGTGCACGCACGTGCACGCACGTGCACCCACGTGCACGCACGTGCAGGCACGTGCACGCACGCGCACGCGCGCGCACGCGCACGCACGCGCACGCACGTGCACAGACGTGCACACACGTGCACGCGTGTGCACGCACGCGCACGCACACGCACGCGCACGCACGTGCACAGACGTGCACACACGTGCACGCGTGTGCACGCACGCGCACGCACGCACACACGTGCACGCGCGTGCACACACGTGCACGCACGTGCACGCACGTGGACGCACGTGCACACACGTGCACGCACGTGCACTCACGTGCACCCACGTGCACGCACGTACACGCACGTGCACCCACGTGCAGGCACGTGCACGCACGTGCACAGACGTGCACACACGTCCACGCGTGTGCACACACGTGCACGCACGTGCACGCACGTGCACAGACGTGCACACACGTGCACGCGTGTGCACACACGTGCACGCACGTGCACGCACGTGCACGCACGCGCACGCACGTGCACGCACGCGCACCCACGTGCACGCACGCGCACCCACGTGCACTCACGTGCAGGCACGTGCACACACGTGCACGCACGTGCACCCACGTGCACGCACGTGCGCGCACGCGCGCGCACGCACGCGCACGCACGCGCACGCACGCGCACGCACGTGCACGCACGTGCACGCACGTGCACCCACGCGCACACACGTGCACCCACGTGCACGCGTGCACACACGTGCACGCACGCGCACGCACGCGCACGCACGTGCACGCACGCGCACGCACGCGCACGCACGTGCACGCGCGCGCACACGCACGCACGCGCACGCACGTGCACAGACGTGCACGCACGTGCACGCACGCACGTGCACGCACGTGCACCCACGTGCACACGCGTGCACACGTGCACGCGTTTGCACGCACGCGCACGCGCACGCACGCGCACACACACACGTGCACGCGCACGCACACATGTGCACGCACGTGCACATACGCGCACGCGCACGCACGTGCACGCGCGCGCACACGCACGCACGCGCACGCACGTGCACAGACGTGCACGCACATGCACGCACGCACGTGCACCCACGTGCACGCGCGTGCACCCACGTGCACACGCGTGCACGCACGTGCACGCGTTTGCACGCACGCGCACGCACGTGCACCCACGTGCACGCACGTGCAGGCACGTGCACACACGTGCACGCACGTGCACCCACGTGCACGCACGTGCACGCACGTGCACACACGCGCACACACGTGCACACACGTGCACCCACGTGCACACACGTGCACCCAAGTGCACACGTGCACACACACGTGCACACACGTGCACACACGTGCACGCACGTGCACACACGTGCACCCACGCGCACACGCGTGCACACACGTGCACGCGTTTGCACGCACGCGCACGCACGTGCACCCACGTGCACGCACGTGCAGGCACGTGCACACACGCGCACCCACGTGCACGCACGTGCACGCACGTGCACACACGCGCACACACGCGCACACACGTGCACGCACGTGCACACGCGTGCACGCACGTACACACACGTGCACGCACGTGCACGCGCGTGCACACACGTGCACGCGCGTGCACGCGTGTGCACATGTGCACGCACGCGCACGCACGCACACACGTGCACGCGCACGCACACACGTGCACACATGCACACGCGTGCACACGCGTGCACACACGTGCACACACGTGCACGCACGCGCACGCACGCGCACGCACGCGCACGCACGCGCACGCACACACATGCACGCGCACGCACGCACGTGCACGCGTGTGCACACACGTGCACACACGTGCACGCACGCGCACGCACGCGCACGCGCGCGCACGCGCACGCACGCGCGCGCACGCGCACGCACACACGTGCACGCGCACGCACGCACGTGCACACACGTGCACACACGTGCACGCGTGTGCAAACACGTGCACACACGTGCACGCGCACGCACACACGTGCACACACGTGCACACGCGTGCACACACGTGCACACGCGTGCACGCACGTGCACGCACGCGCACGCAAACGCACGCGCACGCGCACAGACGTGCACACACGTGCACGCGTGTGCAATCACGTGCACACACGTGCACGCACGCACGCGCACGCGCACGCACGTGCACGCGCACGCACACACGTGCACGCGTGTGCAATCACGTGCACGCACGTGCGCACGTGTGTGCACGTGCACGCACGTGTGTGCACGTGCGTGCACGTGCACACACGTGCACACACGTGCACGCACGTGCACACACGTGCACGCACGCACACGCACGCGCACGCACATGCACGCACGTGCACACGTGCACGCACGTGCACGCACGCGCACGCACGCGCACGCACGTGCACGCACGCGTGCACGCACGTGCACACGCGTGTGCATGCGTGTGCACGCACGCGCACGCACGCGCACGCACGCGCACGCACACACGTGCACGCGCACGCACACACGTGCACACACGTGCACACGCGCACACACGTGCACACGCGTGCACGCATGTGCGTGCGCGTGCACGCACGCGCACGCACGCAAGCGCAAGCGCACGCACACACGTGCACGCGCACGCACGCACGTGCACACACGTGCACACACGTGCACGCGTGTGCACACACGTGCACGCACGCACGTGCACGCACGTGCACCCACGTGCACACGCGTGCACATACGTGCACGCGTTTGCACGCACGCGCACGCACGCGCACGCACACACGTGCACGCGCACGCACACACGTGCACGCACGTGCACACACGCGCACGCGCACCCACGTGCACGCGCGCACACACGCACGCACGCGCACGCACGCGCACAGACGTGCACGCACGTGCACGCACGTGCACACACGTGCACGCACGTGCACGCACGTGCACCCACGTGCACGCACGTGCAGGCACGTGCACGCACGCGCACGCACGCGCACGCACGTGCACACACGTGCACGCGTGTGCACGCACGCGCACGCGCACGCACGCGCACGCACGTGCACAGACGTGCACACACGTGCACGCGTGTGCACGCACGCGCACGCACACACGTGCACGCGCGTGCACACACGTGCACGCACGTGGACGCACGTGCACACACGTGCACACACGTGCACTCACGTGCACCCACGTGCACGCACGTGCACGCACGTGCACCCACGTGCAGGCACGTGCACGCACGTGCACAGACGTGCACACACGTGCACGCGTGTGCACACACGTGCACGCACGTGCACGCACGTGCACAGACGTGCACACACGTGCACGCGTGTGCACACACGTGCACGCACGCGCACCCACGTGCACGCACGCGCACCCACGTGCACTCACGTGCAGGCACGTGCACACACGTGCACGCACGTGCACCCACGTGCACGCACGTGCACGCACGCGCACACACGCGCACACACGTGCACACACGCGCACGCGCACGCACGCGCACGCACACACGTGCACGCGCACGCACACATGTGCACGCACGTGCACCCACGCGCACACGCGTGCACACACGTGCACGCGTTTGCACGCACGCGCACGCACGTGCACCCACGTGCACGCACGTGCAGGCACGTGCACACACGCGCACACACGCGCACGCACGTGCACGCGCACGCACGCGCACGCACGTGCACGCGTTTGCACGCGCACGCACGCGCGCGCACGCACACGTGCACGCACACATGTGCACGCACGTGCACACACGTGCACACACGTGCACACACGCGCACGCGCACGCGCACGCACACACGTGCACGCGCACGCACACATGTGCACGCACGTGCACCCACGCGCACACGCGTGCACACACGTGCACGCGTTTGCACGCACGCGCACGCACGTGCACCCACGTGCACGCACGTGCAGGCACGTGCACGCACGTGCACCCACGTGCACGCACGTGCACGCACGCGCACGCACGTGCACGCACGCGCACGTGCACACACGTGCACGCACGTGCACAGACGTGCACCCACGTGCACACACGTGCACCCACGTGCACACGTGCACACACGTGCACGCGCACGCGCGCGCACGCGTGCGCACGCGCATGCACGCGCACGCGCGCGCACGCACGTGCACACACGTGCACACGCGTGCACACACGTGCACGCATGTGCACGCACGTGCACGTGCGTGCACGCGCGTGCACACACGTGCACGCATGTGCACGCACGTGCACGCACGTGCACGCGCGCGCACGCACGCGCACGCACACACGTGCACGCACACACGTGCACGCGTGTGCACGCGTGTGCACACACGTGCACACACGTGCACCCACGTGCACGCGCGTGCACCCACGTGCACGCACGTGCACCCACGCGCACGCACGTGCACGCACGTGCACGCACGTGCACACACGCGCACGCACGCGCACGCACGCGCACGCACGCGTGCGCATGCACGCGCACGCAAACACGTGAACGCGCACGCACACACGTGCACGCACGTGCACGCACGTGCACACACGTGCACCCACGTGCACACGCGTGCACGCATGTGCACGCACGTGCACAGACGTGCACACACGCGCACGCACGTGCGTGCACGCGCACGCACGCGCACGCACGCGCACGCACGCGCACGCACACAAGTGCACGCGCACGCACACACGTGCACACACGTGAACACGCATGCACATACGTGCACCCACGTGTGCACACGCGTGCACGTGCACGCGCTCGCACGCACGCGCACGCACGCACGTGCACGCGTGCGTGCGCAGGCATGCGCGTGCGCGTGCACGTGCACGCGTGTGTGCACGTATGTGCACGCGTGTTCACGTGTGTGCACGTGTGTGCGTGCGCGTGCACTTGTGTGCGTGCGCGCACGCACGCACGTGCACGTGTGCGCACACGTGCACACACGTGCACACGTGCACGCACGTGCACGCACGTGCACGCACGTGCACACGCGTGCACCCACGTGTACATGCGTGCACGCACGTGCACGCGTGTGCACGCACGCACGCGCACGCACACACGCGCACGCACACACGTGCACGCGCACGCACACACGTGCACGCACGTGCACGCACGTGCACACACGTGCACCCACGTGCACGCGTGTGCACGCACGCGCACGCACGCGCACGCACGCGCACGCACGCGCGCGCACACACGCGCACGCACACACGTGCACGCGCACGCACACACGTGCACACACGTGCACACACGTGCACGCATGTGCACGCACGTGCACGCACGTGCACGCACGTGCACGTGTGTGCACGTGTGTGCGTGCGTGCACGCACGTGCACGCACGTGCACGTGTGTGCACACACGTGCACAGACACGCGCACGCGCACGCGCACGCACGCACGCGCACGAACGCGCACGCACGCGCACGCACGCGCACGCACGCACACGCACGTGCGTGCACGCGCGTGCACGTGTGTACACACACGTGCACACACGTGCACACGCACGCAAACACGTGCACACACGTGCACACGCGTGCACACGCGTGCACACACGTGCACGTGTGTGCACGCACGCGCACGCACGCGCACGCACGCGCACGCACGCGCACGCACACACGTGCACGTGTGTGCACGCACGCGCACGCACGCGCACGCACGCGCAGGCACACACGTGCACGTGCGCACGCACGCACGTGCACACACGTGCACGCACGTGCACGCACGTGCACGTGTGTGCACGTGTGTGCACAAACGTACACACACGTGCACGCGTGTGCACACACGTGCACACACGTGCACCCACGTGCACGCACGTGCACGCACGTGCACGCACGCGCATGCACGCGCACGCACGCGCACGCACGCGCACGCACGCGCACGTGCACGCACGCGCACGCACGTGCACGCACGCGCACGCACGTGCACGCGTGTGCAAACACGTGCACGCACGTGCACACGTGCACGCACGTGCACACGTGCACGCACGTGCACGCGCGTGCACGCACGCGCACGCACGCACGCGCACGCACGCGCGCACACGCGCGCGCACGCACGCACGCGCGCGCACGCACACACGTGCACGCACGTGCACGCACGTGCACACACGTGCACCCACGTGCACACGCGTGCACGCACGTGCACGCGCACGCACGCGCACGCACGCGCACGCGCACGCACGCGCACGCACACACGTGCACGCGCACGCACACACGTGCACACACGTGCACACGCGTGCACACACGTGCAAACGCGTGCACGCGCGCGCACGCGCGCGCACGCGCACGCACGCGCACGCACGCGCACGCACGCGCACGCACGCGCACGCACACGTGCACACGCGTGCACCCACGTGCACGCACGTGCACGCGCGCGCACGCGCGCGCACGCGCATGCCTGCGCACGCGCGCGCGCGCGCACGCACGCGCACGCACGCGCACGCACACACGTGCATGCGCACGCACGCACGTGCACACACGTGCACGCACGTGCACACACGTGCACGCGTGTGCACACACGCACGCACGCGCACGCACACACGTGCACGCGCACGCACACACGTGCACGCACGTGCACGCACGTGCACACACGTGCACGCACGCGCACGCACGCGCACGCACGCGCACGCACACACGTGCACGTGTGTGCACGCACGCGCACGCACGCGCACGCACGCGCACGCACACACGTGCACGTGCGCACGCACGCACGTGCACACACGTGCACGCACGTGCACGCACGTGCACGTGTGTGCACGTGTGTGCACAAACGTACACACACGTGCACGCGTGTGCACACACGTGCACACACGTGCACCCACGTGCACGCACGTGCACGCACGTGCACGCACACACGTGCACACGCGTGCACACACGTGCACGCGTGTGCACGCACGCGCATGCACGCGCACGCACGCGCACGCACGCGCACGCACGCGCACGTGCACGCACGCGCACGCACGTGCACGCACGCGCACGCACGTGCACGCGTGTGCAAACACGTGCACGCACGTGCACACGTGCACGCACGTGCACACGTGCACGCACGTGCACGCGCGTGCACGCACGCGCACGCACGCACGCGCACGCACGCGCGCGCACGCGCGCGCACGCACGCACGCGCGCGCACGCACACACGTGCACGCACGTGCACGCACGTGCACACACGTGCACCCACGTGCACACGCGTGCACGCATGTGCACGCACGTGCACGCACGTGCACGCACGTGCACGTGTGTGCACACACGTGCACAGACGTGCACACACGCGCACGCACGCGCACGCACGCGCACGAACGCGCACGCGCACGCACGCGCACGCACGTGCGTGCACGCGCACGCACACACGTGCACGCGCACGCACACACGTGCACACACGTGAACACGCGTGCACATACGTGCACCCACGTGTGCACAAGCGTGCACGTGCTCGCGCGCGCACGCAGGCACGCGCACGCACGCACGTGCACGCGTGCGTGCGCAGGCATGCGCGTGCACGTGTGTGCGCACACGTGCACACACGTGCACACACGTGCACGCGTGTGCACGCACGCACGCGCACGCGCATGCACGAGCACGCACGTGCACAGACGTGCACACACTTGCACACGCGTGCACACACGTGCACACGCGTGCACGCACGTGCACACGCGTGCACGCACGTGCACACACGCGCACGCACGCGCACGCACGCGCACGCGCACGCGCACGCACGCGCAATCATGCGCACGCGCGCGCATGCACGCGCACGCACGCGCACGCACGCGCGCACGCGTGCGTGCGTGCACGCGCACGCACGCGCACGCACGCGCACGCACGCGCACGCACACACGTGCGCACGCACGCACGTGCACACACGTGCACGCACGTGCACGCACGTGCACGTGTGTGCACACACGTGCACACACGTGCATCCACGTGCACGCGCGTGCACGCACGTGCACGCACGTGTGTGCACACACGTGCACGCACGTGCACGCACGCGCACGCACGCGCACGCACACACGTGCACGCGCACGCACGCACGTGCACAGACGTGCACACACGTGCACGCGTGTGCAAACACGTGCACGCACGTGCGGACGCACGTGCACGCACGTGCACGCACGTGCACGCACGTGCACACACGTGCACGCACGCGCACAGACGTGCACACACGTGCACGCACGTGCACGCACGTGCACGCGCACGCACGCGCACGCGCAATCACGCGCACGCGCGCGCACGCGCATGCACGCGCACGCACGTGCACGCACGCGCACACACGTGCACGCGCACGCACGCACGTGCACACACGTGCACGCACGTGCACGCACGTGCACGTGTGTGCACACACGTGCATCCACGTGCACGCGCGTGCACGCGCGTGCACGCACGTGCACGCACGTGCACGCACACACGTGCACGCACGCGCACGCACGCGCACGCACGCGCGCGCACGCACGCGCACGCACACACACGCACGCGCACGCACGCGCACGCGCACGCACGTGCGCACGCACGTGCACGCACGTGCACAGACGTGCACGCGTGTGCAAACACGTGCACGCACGTGCGCACGCACGTGCACGCACGTGCACGCACGTGCACACACGTGCACGCGTGTGCAAACACGTGCACACACGTGCACACACGTGCACGCACGTGCACGCACGCGCACGCACGCGCACGCACGCGCACGCACGCGCACGCGCGCACGCGCACGCGCAATCACGCGCACGCACGTGCACGCACGTGCACGCACGTGCACGTACGTGCACGCACACACGTGCACACACGTACACGCACGCGCACGCACGCGCACGCACGCGCACGCACACACGTGCACGCGCACGCACGCACGTGCACAGACGTGCACACACGTGCACGCGTGTGCAAACACGTGCACGCACGTGCGGACGCACGTGCACGCACGTGCACGCACGTGCACACACGTGCACACACGTGCACGCACGTGCACACACGTGCACGCACGCGCACGCACGTGCACGCACGCACGCGCACAGACGTGCACACGCGTGCACGTGTGTGCACGCGTGTGCACGCACGTGCGCACGCACGTGCACACACGTGCACGCACGTGCACACACGTGCACGCACGCACACGCACGCGCACGCACGCGCACGCGTGTGCACGCACGTGCGCACGCACGTGCACACACGTGCACGCACGTGCACACACGTGCACGCACGCACATGCACGCGCACGCACGCGCACGCGCACGCACGCACGTGCACGCGCACGCACACACGTGCACACGCGTTCACACGCGTGCACACACGTGCACACGCGTGCACGCACGTGCACGCACGTGCATGCACGCGCACGCACGCGCATTCACGCGCACGCACGCGCACGTGCAATCACGCGCACGCGCATGCACGCGCACGCACGCACGCGCACGCACGCGCGCGCACGCGCGCGCACGCGCGCGCACACGCACGTGCACACACGTGCACGCACGTGCACGCACGTGCACGTGTGTGCACGTGTGTGCACAAACGTACACACACGTGCACGCGTGTGCACACACGTGCACACACGTGCACCCACGTGCACGCACGTGCACGCACGTGCACGCACACACGTGCACACGCGTGCACACACGTGCACGCGTGTGCACGCACGCGCATGCACGCGCACGCACGCGCACGCACGCGCACGCACGCGCACGTGCACGCACGCGCACGCACGTGCACGCACGCGCACGCACGTGCACGCGTGTGCAAACACGTGCACGCACGTGCACACGTGCACGCACGTGCACACGTGCACGCACGTGCACGCGCGTGCACGCACGCGCACGCACGCGCACGCACGCGCGCACACGCGCGCGCACGCACGCACGCGCGCGCACGCACACACGTGCACGCACGTGCACGCACGTGCACACACGTGCACCCACGTGCACACGCGTGCACGCATGTGCACGCACGTGCACGCACGTGCACGCACGTGCACGTGTGTGCACACACGTGCACAGACGTGCACACACGCGCACGCACGCGCACGCACGCACGCGCACGAACGCGCACGCGCACGCACGTGCGTGCACGCGCACGCACACACGTGCACGCGCACGCACACACGTGCACACACGTGAACACGCGTGCACATACGTGCACCCACGTGTGCACAAGCGTGCACGTGCTCGCGCGCGCACGCAGGCACGCGCACGCACGCACGTGCACGCGTGCGTGCGCAGGCATGCGCGTGCACGTGTGTGCGCACACGTGCACACACGTGCACACACGTGCACGCGTGTGCACGCACGCGCACGCACGCGCACGCGCATGCACGAGCACGCACGTGCACAGACGTGCACACACGTGCACACGCGTGCACACACGTGCACACGCGTGCACGCACGTGCACACGCGTGCACGCACGTGCACACACGTGCACGCACGCGCACGCACGCGCACGCACGCGCACGCGCACGCGCACGCACGCGCAATCACGCGCACGCGCGCGCGCGCGCACGCGCATGCACGCGCACGCACGCGCACGCACGCGCACGCACACACGTGCGCACGCACGCACGTGCACACACGTGCACGCACGCACGCGCACAGACGTGCACGCGCACGCGCAATCACGCGCACGCGCGCGCACGCGCATGCACGCGCACGCACGTGCACGCACGCGCACACACGTGCACGCGCACGCACGCACGTGCACACACGTGCACGCACGTGCACGCACGTGCACGTGTGTGCACACACGTGCATCCACGTGCACGCGCGTGCACGCGCGTGCACGCACGTGCACGCACGTGCACGCACACACGTGCACGCACGCGCACGCGCACGCACGCGCGCGCACGCACGCGCACGCACACACGTGCACGCACGCGCACGCACGCGCACGCGCACGCACGTGCGCACGCACGTGCACGCACGTGCACAGACGTGCACGCGTGTGCAAACACGTGCACGCACGTGCGCACGCACGTGCACGCACGTGCACGCACGTGCACACACGTGCACGCGTGTGCAAACACGTGCCACAGCCCGTGCACACACGGCACCGCACGTGCACGCACTGCGCACGCAAGCCACGCACTGCGCCCGCACGCGCACGCGCGCACGCGCACGCGCAATCACGCGCACGCACGTTGCACGCACGTGCACGCACGTGCACGTACTGTGCACGCACACACGTGCACACACGTCCACGCTACGCGCACGCGCACGCACGCGCCCGCACACACGTGCACTGCTCCACGGCACGCACGCACGGTGCACAGACGTGCACCACACGTGCACGCGTGTGCAAACACGTTGCACGCACGTGCGGACGCACGGTGCCACGCACGTGCACGCACGTGCACACACGTGCACACTCGTGCACGGCACGTGCACACACGTGCACGCGCACGCCACGTGCACGCACGCACGCGCACTAGACGTGCACACGGTGCACTTGTGTGCACGGCGTAGTGCACGCACGTGCGCACGCACGTGCACACACGTGCACGCACGTGCACACACGTGCACGCACGCACACGCACGCGCACGCACGCGCACGCGTGTGCACGCACGTGCGCACGCCACGTGCAAACACGTGCCGCACGTGCACACACGTGCACGCAACGCACATGCACGCGCACGCACGCGCACGCGCACGCACGCACGTGCACGCGCACGCACACACGTGCACACGCGTTCACACGCGTGCACACACGTGCACACGCGTGCACGCACGTGCACGCACGTGCATGCACGCGCACGCACGCGCATTCACGCGCACGCACGCGCACGTGCAATCACGCGCACGCGCATGCACGCGCACGCACGCACGCGCACGCACGCGCACGCACACACGCGCGCACGCGCGCGCACACGCACGCACGCGCGCGCGCGCGCACGCGCACGCGCGCACGTGCACGCGCACGCGCGCGCACGCACACGCACGCGCACAGACGTGCACACACGTGCACGCGTGTGCAATCACGTGCACGCACGTGCGCACGCACGTGCACGCACGTGCACGCACGTGCACACACGTGCACACACGTGCACGCACGTGCACGCACGCACGCGCACGCGCACGCACGCACGTGCACGCGCACGCACACACGTGCACACGCGTGCACGCACGTGCACGCACGCGCACGCGCGCGCACGCACGCGCACGCACGTGCACGCGCACGCACGCACGTGCACGCACGTGCACGCACGCGCACGCACGTGCACGCGCACGCACACACGTGCACACGCGTGCACGCACGTGCACGCACGCGCACGCGCGCGCACGCACGCGCACGCACGCGCACGTGCAATCACGCGCACGCGCGCGCGCGCGCACGCGCGCGCGCACGCGCGCGCGCGCGCGCGCGCACGCGCGCGCACGCGCACGCACACACGTGCACGCGCACGCACGCACGTGCACGCACGTGCACACGCGTGCACCCACGTGCACACGTGTGCACGCACGTGCACGCACGCGCACGCACGCGCACGCACGCGCACGCGCGCGCACGCGCGCGCACGCACACACGTGCACCCACGTGCACGTGCGTGCACGCGTGTGCACGCACGTGCACGCACGTGCACGTGCGTGCACGTGCACGCACGTGCACGCACGTGCACGTCTGTGCACGCGCACGTGCACGTGCGTGCACGTGCACGCACGTGCACGCACGTGCACGTCTGTGCACGCGCACGCACGCACGCGCACGCACGCGCGTGCACGCGCACGCACACACGTGCACACACGTGAACACGCGTGCACATACGTGCACCCACGTGTGCACACGCGTGGACGTGCACGCACACGCACGCACGTGCACGCACGTGCACGCACGTGCACACGCGTGCACCCACGTGCACGCACGTGCACGCGTGTGCACGCGCACGCACGCGCACGCACACACGTGCATGCGCACGCACGCACGTGCACACACGTGCACGCACGTGCACACACGTGCACGCGCACGCACACACGTGCACGCGCACGCACACACGTGCACGCACGTGCACGCACGTGCACACACGTGCACCCACGTGCACACGCGTGCACGCACGTGCACGCGTGTGCACGCGCGTGCACGCAAGCGCACGCACGCCCACGCACGTGCACGCGCACGCACGTGCACGCACGCGCACGCACGCGCACGCACACGCACACACGTGCACGCACGCGCACCCACGTGCACGCACGTGCACGCGCGCGCACGCGCATGCCTGCGCACGCACGCGCGCGCACGCGCATGCCTGCGCACGCACGCGCGCGCGCACGCACGCACGCGCACGCACACACGTGCATGCGCACGCACGCACGTGCACACACGTGCACGCACGTGCACACACGTGCACGCGTGTGCACACACGCACGCACGCGCACGCACACACGTGCACGCACACGCACACACGTGCACGCACGTGCACGCACGTGCACACACGTGCACCCACGTGCACGCACGCGCACGCACGCGCACGCACGCGCACGCACACACGCGCACGCACACACGTGCACACACGTGCACACGCGTGCACGCACGCGCACGCACGCGCACACACGTGCACGCGCACGCACGCACGTGCACACACGTGCACACACGTGCACGCATGTGCACGCACGTGCACGCACGTGCACGTGTGTGCACACACGTGCACAGACGTGCACACACGCGCACGCACACACGTGCACGCGCACGCACACACGTGCACACACGTGAACATTGTGCACATACGTGCACCCACGTGTGCACACACGTGAACGCGCACGCACACACGTGCACGCACGTGCACGCACGTGCACACACGTGCACCCACGTGCACACGCGTGCACGCATGTGCACGCACGTGCACGCACGTGCACGCACGTGCACGGGTGTGCACACACGTGCACAGACGTGCACACACGCGCACGCACGCGCACACGCACGCACGCGCACGAACGCGCACGCGCACGCACGCACGCGCACGCACGCGCGTGCACGCGCACGCACACACGTGCACGCGCACGCACACACGTGCACACACGTGAACACGCGTGCACATACGTGCACCCACGTGTGCACAAGCGTGCACGTGCTCGCGCGCGCACGCAGGCACGCGCACGCACGCGCGTGCACGCGTGCGTGCGCAGGCATGCGCGTGCACGTGTGTGCGCACACGTGCACACACGTGCACACACGTGCACGCGTGTGCACGCACGCGCACGCACGCGCACGCACGCGCATGCACGAGCACGCACGTGCACAGACGTGCACACACGTGCACACGCGTGCACACACGTGCACACGCGTGCACGCACGTGCACACGCGTGCACGCACGTGCACACACGTGCACGCACGCGCACGCACGCGCACGCACGCGCACGCACGTGCAATCACGCGCACGCGCGCGCACGCGCATGCACGCGCACGCACGCGCACGCACGCGCACGCACACACGTGCACGCGCACGCACGCACGTGCACACACGTGCACGCACGTGCACGCACGTGCACGTGTGTGCACACACGTGCACACACGTGCATCCACGTGCACGCACGTGCACGCGCGTGCACGCACGTGCACGCACGTGTGTGCACACACGTGCACACACGCGCGTGCACGCACGTGCACGCACGTGTGTGCACACACGTGCACACACGTGTGTGCGCACGCACGCACGTGCACAGACGTGCACACACGTGCACGCGTGTGCAAACACGTGCACGCACGTGCGGACGCACGTGCACGCACGTGCACGCACGTGCACACACGTGCACGCACGCGCACAGACGTGCACACACGTGCACACGCGTGCACACACGTGCACACGCGTGCACGCACGTGCACACGCGTGCACGCATGTGCACGCACGCGCACGCGCACGCGCACGCACGCGCACGCGCAATCACGCGCACGCGCGCGCACGCGCATGCATGCGCACGCACGCGCACGCACGCACACACGTGCACGCGCACGCACGCACGTGCACACACGTGCACGCACGTGCACGCACGTGCACGTGTGTGCACACACGTGCATCCACGTGCACGCGCGTGCACGCACGTGCACGCACACACGTGCACGCACGCGCACGCGCGCGCACGCGCGCGCACGCACGCACACACGTGCACGCACGCGCACGCACGCGCACGCACGTGCGCACGCACGTGCGCACGCACGCGCACGCACGCGCACGCACGTGCGCACGCACGTGCACGCACGTGCACAGACGTGCACGCGTGTGCAAACACGTGCACGCACGTGCACACACGTGCACGCGTGTGCAAACACGTGCACACACGTGCACACACGCGCACGCACGTGCACACACGTGCACGCACGCGCACGCACGCGCACGCACGCGCACGCACGCACGCGCACGCACGCGCACGCGCAATCACGCGCACGCACGTACACGCACGCGCACGCACGCGCACGCACGCGCACGCACGCGCACGCACACGCACGCGCACGCACACACGTGCACGCGCACGCACGCACGTGCACAGACGTGCACGCACGTGCACACACGTGCACGCACGCGCACGCACGTGCACGCACGCACACGCACACGCACGCGCACAGACGTGCACACGCACACGTGCGTGCACGTGTGTGCACGTGCGTGCACGTGTGTGCACGTGCGTGCGCACGTGCGTGCACACACGTGCACGCACGTGCACACACGTGCACGCACGCACACGCACGCGCACGCACGCGCACGCACGCGCACGCGTGCACGCGCACGCACACACGTGCACACGCGTTCACACGCGTGCACACACGTGCACACGCGTGCACGCACGTGCACGCACGTGCATGCACGCGCACGCACGCGCATTCACGCGCACGCACGCGCACGTGCAATCACGCGCACGCGCGCGCACGCGCACGCGCGCGCACGCGCACGCACGCGCACGCACGCGCACGCACGCGCGCGCACGCGCGCGCACGCGCACGCACGCGCGCGCACGCGCGCGCACACGCACGCACGCGCACGCACGCGCGCGCACGCGCGCGCACACGCACGCACGCGCACGCACACACGTGCACGCGCACGCACGCACGCACACGCACGCGCACAGACGTGCACACACGTGCACGCGTGTGCAATCACGTGCACGCACGTGCGCACGCACGTGCACGCACGTGCACGCACGTGCACGCACGTGCACACACGTGCACACACGCGCACGCACGTGCACGCACGCGCACGCACGCGCACGCACGCACGTGCACGCGCACGCACACACGTGCACACGCGTGCACGCACGTGCACGCACGTGCACGCACGCGCACGCACGCGCGCGCACGCACGTGCACGCACGCGCACGTGCAATCACGCGCACGCGCGCACGCGCACGCGCACGCACGCACACACGTGCACGCGCACGCACGCACGTGCACGCACGTGCACACGCGTGCACCCACGTGCACACGTGTGCACGCACGTGCGCGCACGCACGCGCACGCACGCGCGCGCACGCACGCGCACGCACACACGTGCACCCACGTGCACACGCGTGCACGCGTGTGCACGCACGTGCACGCACGCACACGCACGCGCACGCACACACGTGCACGCGCACGCACACACGTGCACACACGTGCACACGCGTGCACACACGTGCACGCGCGCGCGCGCACGCACGCGCACGCGCACGCACACACGTGCACGCGCACGCACGCACGTGCACACACGTGCACACACGTGCACGCATGTGCACGCACGTGCACGCACGTGCACGCACGTGCACACACGTGCACACACGTGCACAGACGTGCACACACGCGCACGCACGCGCACGCGCACGCACGCGCACGCACGCACACGCACGCGCGCGCACGCACGCGCACGCACACACGTGCACCCACGTGCACACGCGTGCACGCGTGTGCACGCACGTGCGCGCACGCACGCGCACGCACGCGCACGCACGCGCACGCACGCGCACGCACACACGTGCACCCACGTGCACACGCGTGCACGCGTGTGCACGCACGTGCGCGCACGCACGCGCACGCGCACGCACGCGCGCGCACGCACGCGCACGCACACACGTGCACCCACGTGCACACGCGTGCACGCGTGTGCACGCACGTGCACGCACGCGCACGCACACGCACGCGCACGCACGCGCACGCACACACGTGCACGCGCACGCACACACGTGCACACACGTGCACACGCGTGCACACACGTGCACGCGCGCACGCACACACGTGCACGCGCACGCACGCACGTGCACACACGTGCACACACGTGCACGCATGTGCACGCACGTGCACGCACGTGCACGCACGTGCACACACGTGCACACACGTGCACAGACGTGCACACACGCGCACGCACGCGCACGCGCACGCACGCACGCGCACGAACGCGCACGCGCACGCACGCACACGCACGTGCGTGCACGCGCGTGCACGCGTGTGCACACACGTGCACCCACGTGCACACGCACGCAAACACGTGCACACGCGTGCACACGCGTGCACACGCGTGCACACACGTGCACACACGCGCACGCACGCGCACGCACGCGCACGCACGCGCACGCACACACGTGCACGTCTGTGCACGCACGCGCACGCACGCACGCGCACGCACGCGCACGCACGCGCGTGCACGCGCACGCACACACGTGCACACACGTGAACACGCGTGCACATACGTGCACCCACGTGTGCACACGCGTGGACGTGCACGCACGCACGCGCACGCACGCACGTGCACGCACGTGCACGCACGTGCACACGCGTGCACCCACGTGCACGCATGTGCACGCGTGTGCACGCACGCGCACGCACGCGCACGCACGCGCACGCACACACGTGCACGCGCACGCACACACGTGCACGCGCATGCACACACGTGCACGCACGTGCACGCACGTGCACACACGTGCACCCACGTGCACACGCGTGCACGCACGTGCACGCGTGTGCACGCACGTGCACGCAAGCGCACGCACGCCCACGCACGTGCACGCACGCGCACGCACGTGCACGCACGCGCACGCACGTGCACGCACGCGCACGCACGTGCACGCACGCACGTGCACGCACGCGCACGCACGTGCACGCACGTTCGCACGCACGTGCACGCACGTGCACGCACGTGCACACACGTGCACGCGTGTGCAAACACGTGCACACACGTGCACACACGTGCACGCACGTGCACGTGTGTGCAAACACGTGCACACACGTGCACACACGTGCACGCACGCGCACGCACGTGCACGCACGCGCACGCGCACGCACGCGCACGCGCAATCACGCGCACGCACGTGCACGCACGTGCACGCGCGTGCAAACACGTGCACACACGTGCACAAGCGTGCACGTGCTCGCGCGCGCACGCAGGCACGCGCACGCACGCGCGTGCACGCGTGCGTGCGCAGGCATGCGCGTGCACGTGTGTGCGCACACGTGCACACACGTGCACACACGTGCACGCGTGTGCACGCACGCGCACGCACGCGCACGCACGCGCATGCACGAGCACGCACGTGCACAGACGTGCACACACGTGCACACGCGTGCACACACGTGCACACGCGTGCACGCACGTGCACACGCGTGCACGCACGTGCACACACGTGCACGCACGCGCACGCACGCGCACGCACGCGCACGCACGTGCAATCACGCGCACGCGCGCGCACGCGCATGCACGCGCACGCACGCGCACGCACGCGCACGCACACACGTGCACGCGCACGCACGCACGTGCACACACGTGCACGCACGTGCACGCACGTGCACGTGTGTGCACACACGTGCACACACGTGCATCCACGTGCACGCACGTGCACGCGCGTGCACGCACGTGCACGCACGTGTGTGCGCACACGTGCACACACGCGCGTGCACGCACGTGCACGCACGTGTGTGCACACACGTGCACACACGTGTGTGCGCACGCACGCACGTGCACAGACGTGCACACACGTGCACGCGTGTGCAAACACGTGCACGCACGTGCGGACGCACGTGCACGCACGTGCACGCACGTGCACACACGTGCACGCACGCGCACAGACGTGCACACACGTGCACACGCGTGCACACACGTGCACACGCGTGCACGCACGTGCACACGCGTGCACGCATGTGCACGCACGCGCACGCGCACGCGCACGCACGCGCACGCGCAATCACGCGCACGCGCGCGCACGCGCATGCATGCGCACGCACGCGCACGCACGCACACACGTGCACGCGCACGCACGCACGTGCACACACGTGCACGCACGTGCACGCACGTGCACGTGTGTGCACACACGTGCATCCACGTGCACGCGCGTGCACGCACGTGCACGCACACACGTGCACGCACGCGCACGCGCGCGCACGCGCGCGCACGCACGCACACACGTGCACGCACGCGCACGCACGCGCACGCACGTGCGCACGCACGTGCGCACGCACGCGCACGCACGCGCACGCACGTGCGCACGCACGTGCACGCACGTGCACAGACGTGCACGCGTGTGCAAACACGTGCACGCACGTGCACACACGTGCACGCGTGTGCAAACACGTGCACACACGTGCACACACGCGCACGCACGTGCACACACGTGCACGCACGCGCACGCACGCGCACGCACGCGCACGCACGCACGCGCACGCACGCGCACGCGCAATCACGCGCACGCACGTACACGCACGCGCACGCACGCGCGCGCACGCACGCGCACGCACACGCACGCGCACGCACACACGTGCACGCGCACGCACGCACGTGCACAGACGTGCACGCACGTGCACACACGTGCACGCACGCGCACGCACGTGCACGCACGCACACGCACACGCACGCGCACAGACGTGCACACGCACACGTGCGTGCACGTGTGTGCACGTGCGTGCACGTGTGTGCACGTGCGTGCGCACGTGCGTGCACACACGTGCACGCACGTGCGCACACACGTGCACGCACGCACACGCACGCGCACGCACGCGCACGCACGCGCACGCACGCACGTGCACGCGCACGCACACACGTGCACACGCGTTCACACGCGTGCACACACGTGCACACGCGTGCACGCACGTGCACGCACGTGCATGCACGCGCACGCACGCGCATTCACGCGCACGCACGCGCACGTGCAATCACGCGCACGCGCGCGCACGCGCACGCGCGCGCACGCGGCACGCACGCGCACGCACGCGCACGCACGCGCGCGCACACGCACGCACGCGCACGCACTCACGTGCACGCGCACGCACGCACACGCACGCGCACAGACGTGCACACACGTGCACGCGTGTGCAATCACGTGCACGCACGTGCGCACGCACGTGCACGCACGTGCACGCACGTGCACACACGTGCACACACGCGCACGCACGTGCACGCACGCGCACGCACGCGCGCGCACGCACGTGCACGCACGCGCACGTGCAATCACGCGCACGCGCGCGCACGCGCACGCGCACGCACGCACACACGTGCACGCGCACGCACGTGCACGTGCACGCACGTGCACACGCGTGCACCCACGTGCACACGTGTGCACGCACGTGCGCGCACGCACGCGCACGCACGCGCGCGCACGCACGCGCACGCACACACGTGCACCCACGTGCACACGCGTGCACGCGTGTGCACGCACGTGCACGCACGCGCACGCACACGCACACGCACGCACACACGTGCACGCGCACGCACACACTGTGCACACACGTGCACACGCGTGCACACACGTGCACGCGCGCGCGCGCACGCGCACGCACGCGCACGCGCACGCACACACGTGCACGCGCACGCACGCACGTGCACACACGTGCACACACGTGCACGCATGTGCACGCACGTGCACGCACGTGCACGCACGTGCACACACGTGCACACACGTGCACAGACGTGCACACACGCGCACGCACGCGCACGCGCACGCACGCGCACGAACGCGCACGCACGCGCACGCACGCACACGCACGCGCGCGCACGCACGCGCACGCACACACGTGCACCCACGTGCACACGCGTGCACGCGTGTGCACGCACGTGCGCGCACGCACGCGCACGCACGCGCACGCACGCGCGCGCACGCACGCGCACGCACACACGTGCACCCACGTGCACACGCGTGCACGCGTGTGCACGCACGTGCACGCACGCGCACGCACACGCACGCGCACGCACGCGCACGCACACACGTGCACGCGCACGCACACACGTGCACACACGTGCACACGCGTGCACACACGTGCACGCGCGCACGCGCACGCACACACGTGCACGCGCACGCACGCACGTGCACACACGTGCACACACGTGCACGCATGTGCACGCACGTGCACGCACGTGCACGCACGTGCACACACGTGCACACACGTGCACAGACGTGCACACACGCGCACGCACGCGCACGCGCACGCACGCACGCGCACGAACGCGCACGCGCACGCACGCACACGCACGTGCGTGCACGCGCGTGCACGCGTGTGCACACACGTGCACCCACGTGCACACGCACGCAAACACGTGCACACGCGTGCACACGCGTGCACACGCGTGCACACACGTGCACACACGCGCACGCACGCGCACGCACGCGCACGCACGCGCACGCACACACGTGCACGTCTGTGCACGCACGCGCACGCACGCGCACGCACGCGCACGCACGCGCGTGCACGCGCACGCACACACGTGCACACACGTGAACACGCGTGCACATACGTGCACCCACGTGTGCACACGCGTGGACGTGCACGCACGCACGCGCACGCACGCACGTGCACGCACGTGCACGCACGTGCACACGCGTGCACCCACGTGCACGCACGTGCACGCGTGTGCACGCACGCGCACGCACGCGCACGCACGCGCACGCACACACGTGCACGCGCACGCACACACGTGCACGCGCACGCACACACGTGCACGCACGTGCACGCACGTGCACACACGTGCACCCACGTGCACACGCGTGCACGCACGTGCACGCGTGTGCACGCACGTGCACGCAAGCGCACGCACGCCCACGCACGTGCACGCACGCGCACGCACGTGCACGCACGCGCACGCACGTGCACGCACGCGCACGCACGCGCACGCACGCACGTGCACGCGCACGCACACACGTGCACACGCGTGCACGCACGTGCACGCACGTGCACGCACGCGCACGCACGCGCGCGCACGCACGTGCACGCACGCGCACGTGCAATCACGCGCACGCGCGCGCACGCGCACGCGCACGCACGCACACACGTGCACGCGCACGCACGCACGTGCACGCACGTGCACACGCGTGCACCCACGTGCACACGTGTGCACGCACGTGCGCGCACGCACGCGCACGCACGCGCGCACACGCACGCGCACGCACACACGTGCACCCACGTGCACACGCGCGTGCACGCGTGTGCACGCACGTGCACGCACGCGCACGCACACGCACGCGCACGCACACACGTGCACGCGCACGCACACACGTGCACACACGTGCACACGCGTGCACACACGTGCACGCGCGCGCGCGCACGCGCACGCACGCGCACGCGCACGCACACACGTGCACGCGCACGCACGCACGTGCACACACGTGCACACACGTGCACGCATGTGCACGCACGTGCACGCACGTGCACGCACGTGCACACACGTGCACACACGTGCACAGACGTGCACACACGCGCACGCACGCGCACGCGCACGCACGCGCACGAACGCGCACGCACGCGCACGCACGCACACGCACGCGCGCGCACGCACGCGCACGCACACACGTGCACCCACGTGCACACGCGTGCACGCGTGTGCACGCACGTGCGCGCACGCACGCGCACGCACGCGCACGCACGCGCGCGCACGCACGCGCACGCACACACGTGCACCCACGTGCACACGCGTGCACGCGTGTGCACGCACGTGCACGCACGCGCACGCACACGCACGCGCACGCACGCGCACGCACACACGTGCACGCGCACGCACACACGTGCACACACGTGCACACGCGTGCACACACGTGCACGCGCGCACGCGCACGCACACACGTGCACGCGCACGCACGCACGTGCACACACGTGCACACACGTGCACGCATGTGCACGCACGTGCACGCACGTGCACGCACGTGCACACACGTGCACACACGTGCACAGACGTGCACACACGCGCACGCACGCGCACGCGCACGCACGCACGCGCACGAACGCGCACGCGCACGCACGCACACGCACGTGCGTGCACGCGCGTGCACGCGTGTGCACACACGTGCACCCACGTGCACACGCACGCAAACACGTGCACACGCGTGCACACGCGTGCACACGCGTGCACACACGTGCACACACGCGCACGCACGCGCACGCACGCGCACGCACGCGCACGCACACACGTGCACGTCTGTGCACGCACGCGCACGCACGCACGCGCACGCACGCGCACGCACGCGCGTGCACGCGCACGCACACACGTGCACACACGTGAACACGCGTGCACATACGTGCACCCACGTGTGCACACGCGTGGACGTGCACGCACGCACGCGCACGCACGCACGTGCACGCACGTGCACGCACGTGCACACGCGTGCACCCACGTGCACGCACGTGCACGCGTGTGCACGCACGCGCACGCACGCGCACGCACGCGCACGCACACACGTGCACGCGCACGCACACACGTGCACGCGCACGCACACACGTGCACGCACGTGCACGCACGTGCACACACGTGCACCCACGTGCACACGCGTGCACGCACGTGCACGCGTGTGCACGCACGTGCACGCAAGCGCACGCACGCCCACGCACGTGCACGCACGCGCACGCACGTGCACGCACGCGCACGCACGTGCACGCACGCACGTGCACGCACGCGCACGCACGTGCACGCACGTTCGCACGCACGTGCACGCACGTGCACGCACGTGCACACACGTGCACGCGTGTGCAAACACGTGCACACACGTGCACACACGTGCACGCACGTGCACGTGTGTGCAAACACGTGCACACACGTGCACACACGTGCACGCACGCGCACGCACGTGCACGCACGCGCACGCGCACGCACGCGCACGCGCAATCACGCGCACGCACGTGCACGCACGTGCGCCCACGTGCACACACGTGTGCACACGTGCACGCACGTGCACGCACGTGCACGCACGTGCACGCACACACGTGCACACACGTACACGCACGCGCACGCACGCGCACGCACGCGCACGCACGCGCACGCACACACGTGCACGCGCACGCACGCACGTGCACAGACGTGCACACACGTGCACGCGTGTGCAAACACGTGCACGCACGTGCAAACACGTGCACGCACGTGCGGACGCACGTGCACGCACGTGCACACACGTGCACACACGTGCAGGCACGCACACGCACGCGCACGCACGCGCACACGCACGCACGTGCGCACGCACACACGTGCACACGCGTTCACACGCGTGAACACACGTGCACGCGCGTGCACGCGCGTGCACGCACGTGCACGCACGCGCACGCGCGTGCACGCACGCGCACGTGCAATCACGCGCGCGCACGCGCATGCACGCACACGCACGCGCGCGCACGCGCACGCACGCGCGCGCACGCGCGCGTGCAATCACGCGCACGCGCGCGCACGCGCATGCACGCGCACGCACGCGCACGCACGCGCGCGCACGCGCACGCACGCACGCGCACGCACACGCACGCGCACAGACGTGCACACGTGCACGCGTGTGCAATCACGTGCACGCACGTGCGCACGCACGTGCACGCACGTGCACGCACGTGCACACACGTGCACACACGTGCACGCACGTGCACGCACGCGCACGCACGCGCACGCACGCACGTGCACGCGCACGCACACGCGTGCACGCACGTGCACGCACGCGCACGTGCAATCACGCGCACGCGCGCGCACGCGCACGCGCACGCACGCGCACGCGCGCGCACGCGCACGCACGCGCACGCACGCGCACGCACACACGTGCACGCGCACGCACGCACGTGCACGCACGTGCACACGCGTGCACCCACGTGTACATGCGTGCACGCACGTGCACGCGTGTGCACGCACGTGCACGCACGCACGCGCACGCGCGCGCACGCACGCGCACGCACACACGTGCACGCGCACGCACACACGTGCACGCACGTGCACGCACGCGCACGCACGCGCACGCACGCGCACGCACGCGCACGCGCGCGCACGCACGCGCACGCGCACGCACGCGCACGCGCGCGCACGCACGCGCACGCACACACGTGCGCCCACGTGCACACGCGTGCACGCGTGTGCACGCACGTGCACGCGCACGCACGCACACGCACGCGCACGCACGCGCACGCACACACGCGCACGCACACACGTGCACACACGTGCACACGCGTGCACACACGTGCACGCGCGCGCACGCGCGCGCACGCACGCACGTGCACGCGCACGCACACGCGTGCACGCACGTGCACGCACGTGCACGCACGCGCACGCACGCGCGCGCACGCACGCGCACGCACGCGCACGTGCAATCACACGCACGCGCACGCACGCGCACGCACGCACGCGCACGCACGCGCACGCACGTGCACGCACGTGCACACGCGTGCACCCACGTGTACATGCGTGCACGCACGTGCACACGTGTGCACGCACGTGCACGCACGCGCGCGCGCGCACGCACACACGTGCACGCGCACGCACACACGTGCACACACGTGCACACGCGTGCACACACGTGCACGCGCGTGCACGCACGTGCACGCGCGCGCACGCGCACGCACGCGCACGCACGCGCACGCACACACGTGCACGCGCACGCACGCACGTGCACACACGTGCACACACGTGCACGCGTGTGCACGCACGTGCACGCACGTGCACGCACGTGCACGTGTGTGCACACACGTGCACAGACGTGCACACGCACGCACGCGCACGCACGCACACGCACGTGCGTGCACGCGCGTGCACGCGTGTGCACACACGTGCACCCACGTGCACACGCACGCAAACACGTGCACACGCGTGCACACGCGTGCACACGCGTGCACACACGCGCACGCACGCGCACGCACGCGCACGCACGCGCACACACACACGTGCACGTCTGTGCACGCACGCGCACGCACGCGCACGCACGCGCACGCACGCGCGTGCACGCGCACGCACACACGTGCACACACGTGCACGCGTGTGCAAACACGTGCACGCACACACGTGCACACACGTGCACGCGTGTGCAAACACGTGCACACACGTGCACACACGTGCACGCACGTGCACGCACGTGCACACACGTGCACGCACGCGCACGCACGCGCACGCGCACGCACGCGCACGCACGCGCACGCGCAATCACGCGTACGCACGTGTACGCACGTGCACGCACGTGCACGCACGTGCACGCACACACGTGCACGCGCACGCACGCGCACGCACGCGCACGCACGCGCACGCACACACGTGCACGCGCACGCACGCACGTGCACAGACGTGCACACACGTGCACGCGTGTGCAAACACGTGCACGCACGTGCGGACGCACGTGCACGCACGTGCACGCACGTGCACACACGTGCACACACGTGCGCACACGCACGCACGCGCACGCACGCGCACGCACGTGCACGCGCACGCACACACGTGCACACGCGTTCACACGCGTGCACACACGTGCACACGCGTGCGTGCACGTGCGTGCACGTGCACGCACGCGCACGCACGCGCACGCACGCGCACGTGCAATCACGCGCACGCGCGCGCACGCGCATGCACGCGCACGCACGCACGCGCACGCACACGCACGCGCACAGACGTGCACACGTGCACGCGTGTGCAATCACGTGCACGCACGTGCGCACGCACGTGCACGCACGTGCACGCACGTGCACACACGTGCACACACGTGCACGCACGTGCACGCACGCGCACGCGCACGCACGCACGTGCACGCGCACGCACACACGTGCACACGCGTGCACGCGCGTGCGCGCGCGTGCGCGTGATTGCGCACGCGCGCGCACGCGCACGCACGCGCACGCACGCGCACGCACACACGTGCACGCGCACGCACGCACGTGCACGCACGTGCACACGCGTGCACCCACGTGTACATGCGTGCACGCACGTGCACGCGTGTGCACGCACGTGCGCGCACGCACGCGCACGCACGCGCGCGCACGCACGTGCACGCGTGTGCACGCACGTGCGCGCACGCACGCGCACGCACGCGCGCGCACGCACGCGCACGCACACACGCGCACGCACACACGTGCACGCACACGCACGCACGTGCACGCACGTGCACCCACGTGCACACGCGTGCACGCGTGTGCACGCACGTGCACGCACACGCACGCACACGCACGCGCACGCACGCGCACGCACACACGTGCACGCGCACGCACGCGCACGCACGCGCACGCACACACGTGCACACGCACGCACGTGCACACACGTGCACGCATGTGCACGCACGTGCACGCACGTGCACGCACGTGCACGTGTGTGCACACACGTGCACAGACGTGCACACACGGGCACGCACGCGCACGCGCACACGTGCACACACGTGCATGCACGTGCACGCACGTGCACGCACACACGTGCACGCACGCGCACGCACGCGCACGCACGCGCACGCACACACGTGCACGCGCACGCACACACGTGCACGCGCACGCACCCACGTGCACGCACGTGCACGCACGTGCACACACGTGCACCCACGTGCACACGCGTGCACACACGTGCACGCGTGTGCACGCACGTGCACGCACGCGCACGCACGCCCACGCACGTGCACGCACGTGCACGCACGTGCACGCACGTGCACGCGTGTGCACGTGTGTGCATGCACGCACGTGCACGCACGTGCACGCACGTGCACGTGTGTGCACACACGTGCACAGACGTGCACACACGCGCACGCACGCGCACGCACGCGCACGACGCACGCACGCGCACGCACGCGCACGCACGCCGCGCACGCACGCGCACGCACGCGCACGCACACACGTGCACGCGCACGCACGCACGTGCACAGACGTGCACACACGTGCACGCGTGTGCAAACACGTGCACGCACGTGCGGACGCACGTGCACGCACGTGCACACGCACGTGCACGCACGTGCACACACGTGCACGCACGCGCACAGACGTGCACACACGTGCACACGCGTGCACACACGTGCACACGCGTGCACGCACGTGCACACGCGTGTACGCATGTGCACGCACGTGCACGCACGTGCACGCGCACGCACGCGCACGCACGCGCACGCGCAATCACGCGCACGCGCGCGCACGCGCATGCACGCGCACACACGCGCACGCACGCGCACGCACACACGTGCACGCGCACGCACGCACGTGCACGCACGTGCACGTGTGTGCACACACGTGCACACACGTGCATCCACGTGCACGCGCGTGCACGCACGTGCACGCACGTGCACGCACACACGTGCACGCACGCGCACGCACGCGCGTGCACGCACGCGCACGCACACACGTGCACGCACGCGCACGCACGCGCACGCACGTACGCACGCACGTGCACGCACGTGCACAGACGTGCACGCGTGTGCAAACACGTGCACGCACGTGTGCAAACACGTGCACGCACGTGCACGCACGTGCACGCACGTGCACGCACGTGCACGCATGTGCAAACACGTGCACGCACGTGCACGCACGCGCACGCACGCGCACGCACGCGCACGCACGCGCACGCACGCGCACGCGCAATCACGCGCACACACGTGCACGCACGTGCACACACGTGCACGCACGCACACGCACGCGCACGCACGCGCACGCACGCGCACGCACACACGTGCACGCGCACGCACACACGTGCACGCGCACGCACACACGTGCACGCACGTGCACGCACGTGCACACACGTGCACCCACGTGCACACGCGTGCACACACGTGCACGCGTGTGCACGCACGTGCACGCACGCGCACGCACGCCCACGCACGTGCACGCACGTGCACGCACGTGCACGCACGTGCACGCACGCGCACGCGCACGCACGCACGCGCACGAACGCGCACGCACACGCACGCACGCGCACGCACGTGCGTGCACGCGCACGCACACACGTGCACGCGCACGCACACACGTGCACACACGTGAACACGCGTGCACATACGTGCACCAACGTGTGCACAAGCGTGCACGTGCACGCGCGCGCACGCACGCACGCGCACGCACGCACGTGCACGCGTGCGTGCGCAGGCGTGCGCGCGCGTGCACGTGTGTGCGCACACGTGCACACACGTGCACACACGTGCATGCGTGTGCACGCACGCGCACGCACGAGCACGCACGTGCACAGACGTGCACACACGTGCACACGCGTGCACACACGCACGCACGCGCACGTGCGTGCACGCGCACGCACACACGTGCACGCGCACGCACACACGTGCACACACGTGAACACGCGTGCACATACGTGCACCAACGTGTGCACAAGCGCGCACGTGCACGCGCGCACGCACGCACGCGCACGCACGCACGTGCACGCGTGCGTGCGCAGGCATGCGCGTGCGCGCGCGTGCACGTGTGTGCGCACACGTGCACACACGTGCACACACGTGCACGCACGCGCACGCACGCGCACGCACGCGCACGCACGCGCACGCACGCGCACGCACGCGCACGCACACACGTGCACGCGCACGCACGCACGTGCACAGACGTGCACACACGTGCACGCGTGTGCAAACACGTGCACGCACGTGCGGACGCACGTGCACGCACGTGCACACGCACGTGCACGCACGTGCACACACGTGCACGCACGCGCACAGACGTGCACACACGTGCACACGCGTGCACACACGTGCACACGCGTGCACGCACGTGCACACGCGTGTACGCATGTGCACGCACGTGCACGCACGTGCACGCAATCACGCGCACACACGTGCACGCGCACGCACGTGCACGCACGTGCACGTGTGTGCACACACGTGCACACACGTGCATCCACGTGCACGCGCGTGCACGCACGTGCACGCACGTGCACGCACACACGTGCACGCACGCGAACGCACGCGCGTGCACGCACGCGCACGCACACACGTGCACGCACGCGCACGCGCACGCACGTGCGCACGCACGTGCACGCACGTTCACAGACGTGCACGCGTGTGCAAACACGTGCACGCACGTGCACGCACACACGTGCACGCACGCGCACGCACGCGCGTGCACGCACGCGCACGCACACACGTGCACGCACGCGCACGCACGCGCACGCACGCGCACGCACGTGCGCACGCACGTGCACGCACGTGCACAGACGTGCACGCGTGTGCACGCACGTGCACGCGTGTGCAAACACGTGCACGCACGTGCACGCACGCACGCACGCGCACGCACGCGCACGCACGCGCACGCACGCGCACGCACGCGCACGCGCAATCACGCGCACACACGTGCACGCACGTGCACACACGTGCACGCACGCACACGCACGCGCACGCACGCGCACGCGCGCGCACGCACGCACGTGCACGCGCACGCACACACGTGCACACGCGTTCACACGCGTGCACACACGTGCACACGCGTGCACGCACGCGCACGCACGTGCACGCACGCGCATTCACGCGCACGCACGCGCACGTGCAATCACGCGCACGCGCGCGCACGCGCATGCACGCGCACGCACGCGCGCGCACACGCACGCGCACGCACGCGCACGCACACACGTGCACGCGCACGCACGCACGCACACGCACGCGCACAGACGTGCACACACGTGCACGCGTGTGCAATCACGTGCACGCGCACGCACGCACGTGCACGCGCACGCACACACGTGCACACGCGTGCACACACGTGCACACGCGTGCACGCACGTGCACGCACGTGCACGCACGTGCACGCACGCGCACGCACGCACGCACGCGCACGCGCACGCACGCGCACGCGCACGCACGCGCACGCACGCGCACGCACGCGCACGCACGCGCACGCACGCGCACGCACACACGTGCACGCGCACGCACGCACGTGCACAGACGTGCACACACGTGCACGCGCGTGCACGCACGTGCACGCACGTGCACGCACGCGCGCGCACGCACGCGCACGCACGTGCACGCGCACGCACGCACGTGCACACGCGTGCACACACGTGCACACGCGTGCACGCACGTGCACACGCGTGCACGCACGTGCACACGCGTGTACGCATGTGCACGCACGTGCACGCACGTGCACGCACGCGCACGCACGCGCACGCACGCGCACGCACGCGCACGCGCAATCACGCGCACGCGCGCGCACGCGCATGCACGCGCACGCACGCGCACGCACGCGCACGCACACACGTGCACACACGTGCATCCACGTGCACGCACGCGCACGCACGCGCGCGCACGCACGCGCACGCACACACGTGCACGCACGCGCACGCACGTGCGTGCACGCACGCGCACGCACGCGCGCGCACGCACGCGCACGCACACACGTGCACGCACGCGCACGCACGTACGTGCACAGACGTGCACGCGTGTGCAAACACGTGCACGCACGTGTGCAAACACGTGCACGCACGTGCGCACGCACGTGCATGCACGTGCACGCGTGTGCAAACACGTGCACGCACGTGCACGCACGCGCACGCACGCGCGCGCACGCACGCGCACGCGCAATCACGCGCACACACGTGCACGCACGTGCACATACGTGCACGCACGCACACGCACGCGCACGCACGCGCACGCACGCGCACGCACGCACGTACACGCGCACGCACACACGTGCACACGCGTTCACACGCGTGCACACACGTGCACACGCGTGCACGCACGTGCACGCACGTGCACGCACGCGCACGCACGCGCATTCACGCGCACGCACGCGCACGTGCAATCACGCGCACGCGCGCGCACGCGCACGCACACACGTGCACGCGCACGCACGCACGCGCCCGCACACGCACTGCGCACAGACGTGCACACACGTGCACGCGTGTGCAATCACGTGCACGCACGTGCGCACGCACGTGCACGCACGTGCACACGCACGTGCACGCACGTGCACGCACGCACGCGCACGCACGCGCACGCACACACGTGCACACGCGTGCACGCACGTGCACGCACGTGCACGCACACGCACGCGCACGCGCGCGCACGCACACGCGCGCGCACGCGCGCGCACGCGCGCGCACGCGCACACGCACACGCGCGCGCACGCGCGCGCACGCGCGCGCACGCGCACGCACGTGCACGCACGCGCACGCACACACGTGCACGCGCACGCACGCACGTGCACAGACGTGCACACACGTGCACGCACGTGCACGCACGTGCACGCACGTGCACGCACGCGCACGCACGCACGTGCACGCGCACACACGTGCACACGCGTGCACACACGTGCACACGCGTGCACGCACGTGCACACGCGTGCACGCACGTGCACACGCGTGTACGCATGTGCACGCACGTGCACGCACGCGCACGCACGCGCACGCACGCGCACGCACGCGCACGCGCAATCACGCGCACGCGCGCGCACGGGCATGCACGCGCACGCACGCGCACGCACGCGCACGCACGTGCACGCACGTGCACGTGTGTGCACACACGTGCACACACGTGCATCCACGTGCACGCACGCGCACGCACGCGCGCGCACGCACGCGCACGCACACGTGCACGCACACGCACGCGCACGCACGTGCGCACGCACGTGCACGCACGTGCACAGACGTGCACGCGTGTGCAAACACGTGCACGCACGTGTGCAAACACGTGCACGCACGTGCGCACGCACGTGCACGCACGTGCACGCACGTGCACGCACGTGCACGCGTGTGCAAACACGTGCACGCACGTGCACGCACGCGCACGCACGCGCACGCACGCGCACGCGCAATCACGCGCACACACGCGCACGCACGCGCACGCACGTGCACGCACGCGCACGCACGCACACGCACGCGCACGCACGCGCACGCACGCGCACGCACGCACGTGCACGCGCACGCACACACGTGCACACGCGTTCACACGCGTGCACACACGTGCATGCACGTGCGTGCACGTGCGTGCACGCGCACGCACGCGCACGCACGCGCACGCACGTGCACACACGTGCACGCACGCACGCGCACGCACGCGCACGCACGCGCACGCACGCGCAATCACGCGCATGCACGCGCCCGCACGCGCACGCACGTGAACACGCGTGCACATACGTGCACCCACGTGTGCACAAGCGTGCACGTGCACGCGCGCGCACGCACGCACGCGGACGCACGCACGTGCACGCGTGCGTGCGCAGGCATGCGCGTGCGCGCGAGTGCACGTGTGTGCGCACACGTGCACACACGTGCACACACGTGCACGCGTGTGCACGCACGCGCACGCATGCGCACGCATGCGCACGCACGAGCACGCACGTGCACAGACGTGCACACGTGCACACGCGTGCACACACGTGCACACGCGTGCACGCACGTGCACACGCGTGCACGCACGTGCACGCACGCGCACGCACGCGCACGCACGCGCACGCGCACGCACGCGCACGCACGCGCAATCACGCGCACGCGCACGCACGCGCACGCACGCGCACGCACGCGCGCGCACGCGCGCGTGCACGTGCGTGCACGCGTGTGCACGCATGCGCACGCACGAGCACGCACGTGCACAGACGTGCACACGTGCACACGCGTGCACACACGTGCACACGCGTGCACGCACGTGCACACGCGTGCACGCACGTGCACGCACGCGCACGCACGCGCACGCACGCGCACGCGCACGCACGCGCACGCACGCGCAATCACGCGCACGCGCACGCACGCGCACGCACGCGCACGCGCGCGCACGCGCGCGCACGCGCGCGCACGCGCGCGCACGCGCACGCACGCGCGCGCGCGCACGCACACACGCGCACCCACGTGCACGCACGCGCACGCGCACGCACGTGCACGCACGTGCACGCACATACGTGCACGCGCACGCACACACGTGCACACACGTGCACACGCGTGCACACACGTGCAAACGCGTGCACGCACGTGCACGCGCGTGCACGCACGCGCACGCACGCGCACGCACGCGCACGCACACACGTGCACGTGCACGCACGCACGTGCACGCGCGTGCACCCGCGTGCACGCACGTGCACGCGCGCGCACGCGCATGCCTGCGCACGCACGCGCGCGCACGTGCGTGCGCATGCCTGCGCACGCACGCGCGCGCACGCGCACGCACGTGCGCGCATGCCTGCGCACGCACGCGCGCGCACGCGCACGCACACGCACGCACGCGCACGCACGCGCACGCACACACGTGCATGCGCACGCACGCACGTGCACACACGTGCACGCACGCGCACGCACGTGCACGCACGCGCACGCACGTGCACGCACGCGCACGCACGCGCACGCACGTGCACGCACGTGCACAGACGTGCACACACGTGCACGTGCAATCACGCACGCGCACGCGCACGCACGCGCACGCACGCGCACGCACGTGCACACACGTGCACGCACGCACGCGCACGCACGCGCACGCACGTGCACGCACGTGCACGCGCACGCACGCGCAATCACGCGCACGCGCACGCACGCGCACGCACGTGCACGCACGCGCACGCGCGCGCACGCGCACGCACGCGCACGCACGCGCACGCGCGCGCACGCGCGCTCACGCGCACGCACGCGCATGCACGCGCACGCACACACGTGCACGCGCACGCACGCACGTGCACGTGTGTGCACACACGTGCACACACGTGCATCCACGTGCACGCGCGTGCACGCACGTGCACGCACGTGCACGCACACACGTGCACGCACGCGCATGCACGCGCGCGCACGCGCACGCACACACGTGCACGCGCCCGCACGCGCACACACGTGAACACGCGTGCACATACGTGCACCCACGTGTGCACAAGCGTGCACGTGCATGCGCGCGCACGCACGCACGCGCACGCACGCACGTGCATGCGTGCGTGCGCAGGCATGCGCGTGCGCGCGAGTGCACGTGTGTGCGCACACGTGCACACACGTGCACACACGTGCACGCGTGTGCACGCACGCGCACGCACGCGCACGCATGCGCACGCACGAGCACGCACGTGCACAGACGTGCACACGTGCACACGCGTGCACACACGCGCACGCACACACGCGCACGCACGCACGTGCACACGCGTGCACACACGTGCACACGCGTGCACGCACGTGCACACGCGTGCACGCACGTGCACACGCGTGTACGCACGCGCACGCACGCGCACGCACGCGCACGCGCAAGCACGCGCACGCGCGCGCACGCGCATGCACGCGCACGCACGCGCACGCACGCGCACGCACACACGTGCACACACGTGCATCCACGTGCACGCACGCGCACGCACGCGCGCGCACGCACGCGCACGCACACACGTGCACGCACGCGCACGCACGTGCGTGCACGCACGCGCACGCACGCGCGCGCACGCACGCGCACGCACACACGTGCACGCACGCGCACGCACGTACGTGCACAGACGTGCACGCGTGTGCAAACACGTGCACGCACGTGTGCAAACACGTGCACGCACGTGCGCACGCACGTGCATGCACGTGCACGCGTGTGCAAACACGTGCACGTCTGTGCACGTACGTGCGTGCGCGTGCGTGCACGTGTGTGCGTGCGCGTGCGTGCGCGCGCGTGCGTGCGCGTGCGTGCACGCACGTGCGTGCGCGTGCGTGCACGTGTGTGCGTGCGCGTGCACACACGTGCACACACGTGCACGCGTGTGCACGCACGCGCACGCATGCGCACGCATGCGCACGCACGAGCACGCACGTGCACAGACGTGCACACGTGCACACGCGTGCACACACGTGCACACGCGTGCACGCACGTGCACACGCGTGCACGCACGTGCACGCACGCGCACGCACGCGCACGCACGCGCACGCGCACGCACGCGCACGCACGCGCAATCACGCGCACGCGCACGCACGCGCACGCACGCGCACGCACGCGCGCGCACGCGCGCGTGCACGTGCGTGCACGCGTGTGCACGCATGCGCACGCACGAGCACGCACGTGCACAGACGTGCACACGTGCACACGCGTGCACACACGTGCACACGCGTGCACGCACGTGCACACGCGTGCACGCACGTGCACGCACGCGCACGCACGCGCACGCACGCGCACGCGCACGCACGCGCACGCACGCGCAATCACGCGCACGCGCACGCACGCGCACGCACGCGCACGCGCGCGCACGCGCGCGCACGCGCGCGCACGCGCGCGCACGCGCACGCACGCGCGCGCGCGCACGCACACACGCGCACCCACGTGCACGCACGCGCACGCGCACGCACGTGCACGCACGTGCACGCACATACGTGCACGCGCACGCACACACGTGCACACACGTGCACACGCGTGCACACACGTGCAAACGCGTGCACGCACGTGCACGCGCGTGCACGCACGCGCACGCACGCGCACGCACGCGCACGCACACACGTGCACGTGCACGCACGCACGTGCACGCGCGTGCACCCGCGTGCACGCACGTGCACGCGCGCGCACGCGCATGCCTGCGCACGCACGCGCGCGCACGTGCGTGCGCATGCCTGCGCACGCACGCGCGCGCACGCGCACGCACGTGCGCGCATGCCTGCGCACGCACGCGCGCGCACGCGCACGCACACGCACGCACGCGCACGCACGCGCACGCACACACGTGCATGCGCACGCACGCACGTGCACACACGTGCACGCACGCGCACGCACGTGCACGCACGCGCACGCACGTGCACGCACGCGCACGCACGCGCACGCACGTGCACGCACGTGCACAGACGTGCACACACGTGCACGTGCAATCACGCACGCGCACGCGCACGCACGCGCACGCACGCGCACGCACGTGCACACACGTGCACGCACGCACGCGCACGCACGCGCACGCACGTGCACGCACGTGCACGCGCACGCACGCGCAATCACGCGCACGCGCACGCACGCGCACGCACGTGCACGCACGCGCACGCGCGCGCACGCGCACGCACGCGCACGCACGCGCACGCGCGCGCACGCGCGCTCACGCGCACGCACGCGCATGCACGCGCACGCACACACGTGCACGCGCACGCACGCACGTGCACGTGTGTGCACACACGTGCACACACGTGCATCCACGTGCACGCGCGTGCACGCACGTGCACGCACGTGCACGCACACACGTGCACGCACGCGCATGCACGCGCGCGCACGCGCACGCACACACGTGCACGCGCCCGCACGCGCACACACGTGAACACGCGTGCACATACGTGCACCCACGTGTGCACAAGCGTGCACGTGCATGCGCGCGCACGCACGCACGCGCACGCACGCACGTGCACGCGTGCGTGCGCAGGCATGCGCGTGCGCGCGAGTGCACGTGTGTGCGCACACGTGCACACACGTGCACACACGTGCACGCGTGTGCACGCACGCGCACGCACGCGCACGCATGCGCACGCACGAGCACGCACGTGCACAGACGTGCACACGTGCACACGCGTGCACACACGCGCACGCACACACGCGCACGCACGCACGTGCACACGCGTGCACACACGTGCACACGCGTGCACGCACGTGCACACGCGTGCACGCACGTGCACACGCGTGTACGCACGCGCACGCACGCGCACGCACGCGCACGCGCAATCACGCGCACGCGCGCGCACGCGCATGCACGCGCACGCACGCGCACGCACGCGCACGCACACACGTGCACACACGTGCATCCACGTGCACGCACGCGCACGCACGCGCGCGCACGCACGCGCACGCACACACGTGCACGCACGCGCACGCACGTGCGTGCACGCACGCGCACGCACGCGCGCGCACGCACGCGCACGCACACACGTGCACGCACGCGCACGCACGTACGTGCACAGACGTGCACGCGTGTGCAAACACGTGCACGCACGTGTGCAAACACGTGCACGCACGTGCGCACGCACGTGCATGCACGTGCACGCGTGTGCAAACACGTGCACGCACGTGCACGCACGCGCACGCACGCGCGCGCACGCACGCGCACGCGCAATCACGCGCACACACGTGCACGCACGTGCACATACGTGCACGCACGCACACGCACGCGCACGCACGCGCACGCACGCGCACGCACGCACGTACACGCGCACGCACACACGTGCACACGCGTTCACACGCGTGCACACACGTGCACACGCGTGCACGCACGTGCACGCACGTGCACGCACGCGCACGCACGCGCATTCACGCGCACGCACGCGCACGTGCAATCACGCGCACGCGCGCGCACGCGCACGCACACACGTGCACGCGCACGCACGCACGCGCCCGCACACGCATGCGCACAGACGTGCACACACGTGCACGCGTGTGCAATCACGTGCACGCACGTGCGCACGCACGTGCACGCACGTGCACACGCACGTGCACGCACGTGCACGCACGCACGCGCACGCACGCGCACGCACACACGTGCACACGCGTGCACGCACGTGCACGCACGTGCACGCACACGCACGCGCACGCGCGCGCACGCACACGCGCGCGCACGCGCGCGCACGCGCGCGCACGCGCACACGCACACGCGCGCGCACGCGCGCGCACGCGCGCGCACGCGCACGCACGTGCACGCACGCGCACGCACACACGTGCACGCGCACGCACGCACGTGCACAGACGTGCACACACGTGCACGCACGTGCACGCACGTGCACGCACGTGCACGCACGCGCACGCACGCACGTGCACGCGCACACACGTGCACACGCGTGCACACACGTGCACACGCGTGCACGCACGTGCACACGCGTGCACGCACGTGCACACGCGTGTACGCATGTGCACGCACGTGCACGCACGCGCACGCACGCGCACGCACGCGCACGCACGCGCACGCGCAATCACGCGCACGCGCGCGCACGCGCATGCACGCGCACGCACGCGCACGCACGCGCACGCACGTGCACGCACGTGCACGTGTGTGCACACACGTGCACACACGTGCATCCACGTGCACGCACGCGCACGCACGCGCGCGCACGCACGCGCACGCACACGTGCACGCACACGCACGCGCACGCACGTGCGCACGCACGTGCACGCACGTGCACAGACGTGCACGCGTGTGCAAACACGTGCACGCACGTGTGCAAACACGTGCACGCACGTGCGCACGCACGTGCACGCACGTGCACGCACGTGCACGCACGTGCACGCGTGTGCAAACACGTGCACGCACGTGCACGCACGCGCACGCACGCGCACGCACGCGCACGCGCAATCACGCGCACACACGCGCACGCACGCGCACGCACGTGCACGCACGCGCACGCACGCACACGCACGCGCACGCACGCGCACGCACGCGCACGCACGCACGTGCACGCGCACGCACACACGTGCACACGCGTTCACACGCGTGCACACACGTGCATGCACGTGCGTGCACGTGCGTGCACGCGCACGCACGCGCACGCACGCGCACGCACGTGCACACACGTGCACGCACGCACGCGCACGCACGCGCACGCACGCGCACGCACGCGCAATCACGCGCACGCACGCGCACGCACGCGCACGCGCGCGCACGCGCATGCACGCGCCCGCACGCGCACGCACGTGAACACGCGTGCACATACGTGCACCCACGTGTGCACAAGCGTGCACGTGCACGCGCGCGCACGCACGCACGCGGACGCACGCACGTGCACGCGTGCGTGCGCAGGCATGCGCGTGCGCGCGAGTGCACGTGTGTGCGCACACGTGCACACACGTGCACACACGTGCACGCGTGTGCACGCACGCGCACGCATGCGCACGCATGCGCACGCACGAGCACGCACGTGCACAGACGTGCACACGTGCACACGCGTGCACACACGTGCACACGCGTGCACGCACGTGCACACGCGTGCACGCACGTGCACGCACGCGCACGCACGCGCACGCACGCGCACGCGCACGCACGCGCACGCACGCGCAATCACGCGCACGCGCACGCACGCGCACGCACGCGCACGCACGCGCGCGCACGCGCGCGTGCACGTGCGTGCACGCGTGTGCACGCATGCGCACGCACGAGCACGCACGTGCACAGACGTGCACACGTGCACACGCGTGCACACACGTGCACACGCGTGCACGCACGTGCACACGCGTGCACGCACGTGCACGCACGCGCACGCACGCGCACGCACGCGCACGCGCACGCACGCGCACGCACGCGCAATCACGCGCACGCGCACGCACGCGCACGCACGCGCACGCGCGCGCACGCGCGCGCACGCGCGCGCACGCGCGCGCACGCGCACGCACGCGCGCGCGCGCACGCACACACGCGCACCCACGTGCACGCACGCGCACGCGCACGCACGTGCACGCACGTGCACGCACATACGTGCACGCGCACGCACACACGTGCACACACGTGCACACGCGTGCACACACGTGCAAACGCGTGCACGCACGTGCACGCGCGTGCACGCACGCGCACGCACGCGCACGCACGCGCACGCACACACGTGCACGTGCACGCACGCACGTGCACGCGCGTGCACCCGCGTGCACGCACGTGCACGCGCGCGCACGCGCATGCCTGCGCACGCACGCGCGCGCACGTGCGTGCGCATGCCTGCGCACGCACGCGCGCGCACGCGCACGCACGTGCGCGCATGCCTGCGCACGCACGCGCGCGCACGCGCACGCACACGCACGCACGCGCACGCACGCGCACGCACACACGTGCATGCGCACGCACGCACGTGCACACACGTGCACGCACGCGCACGCACGTGCACGCACGCGCACGCACGTGCACGCACGCGCACGCACGCGCACGCACGTGCACGCACGTGCACAGACGTGCACACACGTGCACGTGCAATCACGCACGCGCACGCGCACGCACGCGCACGCACGCCCACGCACGTGCACACACGTGCACGCACGCACGCGCACGCACGCGCACGCACGTGCACGCACGTGCACGCGCACGCACGCGCAATCACGCGCACGCGCACGCACGCGCACGCACGTGCACGCACGCGCACGCGCGCGCACGCGCACGCACGCGCACGCACGCGCACGCGCGCGCACGCGCGCTCACGCGCACGCACGCGCATGCACGCGCACGCACACACGTGCACGCGCACGCACGCACGTGCACGTGTGTGCACACACGTGCACACACGTGCATCCACGTGCACGCGCGTGCACGCACGTGCACGCACGTGCACGCACACACGTGCACGCACGCGCATGCACGCGCGCGCACGCGCACGCACACACGTGCACGCGCCCGCACGCGCACACACGTGAACACGCGTGCACATACGTGCACCCACGTGTGCACAAGCGTGCACGTGCATGCGCGCGCACGCACGCACGCGCACGCACGCACGTGCACGCGTGCGTGCGCAGGCATGCGCGTGCGCGCGAGTGCACGTGTGTGCGCACACGTGCACACACGTGCACACACGTGCACGCGTGTGCACGCACGCGCACGCACGCGCACGCATGCGCACGCACGAGCACGCACGTGCACAGACGTGCACACGTGCACACGCGTGCACACACGCGCACGCACACACGCGCACGCACGCACGTGCACACACGTGCACGCACGTGCACGCACGTGCACGCGCGTGCACGCACGCGCACGCACACGCACGCACGCGCACGCACACGTGCATGCGCACGCACGCACGTGCACACACGTGCACGCACGTGCACGCACGCGCACGCACGCGCACGCACGCGCGCGCGCACGCGCGCGCACGCGCACGCACGCGCGCGCGCGCACGCACACACGCGCACCCACGTGCACGCACGCGCACGCGCACGCACGTGCACGCACGTGCACGCACATACGTGCACGCGCACGCACACACGTGCACACACGTGCACACGCGTGCACACACGTGCAAACGCGTGCACGCACGTGCACGCGCGTGCACGCACGCGCACGCACGCGCACGCACGCGCACGCACACACGTGCACGTGCACGCACGCACGTGCACGCGCGTGCACCCGCGTGCACGCACGTGCACGCGCGCGCACGCGCATGCCTGCGCACGCACGCGCGCGCACGTGCGTGCGCATGCCTGCGCACGCACGCGCGCGCACGCGCACGCACGTGCGCGCATGCCTGCGCACGCACGCGCGCGCACGCGCACGCACACGCACGCACGCGCACGCACGCGCACGCACACACGTGCATGCGCACGCACGCACGTGCACACACGTGCACGCACGCGCACGCACGTGCACGCACGCGCACGCACGTGCACGCACGCGCACGCACGCGCACGCACGTGCACGCACGTGCACAGACGTGCACACACGTGCACGTGCAATCACGCACGCGCACGCGCACGCACGCGCACGCACGCGCACGCACGTGCACACACGTGCACGCACGCACGCGCACGCACGCGCACGCACGTGCACGCACGTGCACGCGCACGCACGCGCAATCACGCGCACGCGCACGCACGCGCACGCACGTGCACGCACGCGCACGCGCGCGCACGCGCACGCACGCGCACGCACGCGCACGCGCGCGCACGCGCGCTCACGCGCGCGCACGCGCATGCACGCGCACGCACACACGTGCACGCGCACGCACGCACGTGCACGTGTGTGCACACACGTGCACACACGTGCATCCACGTGCACGCGCGTGCACGCACGTGCACGCACGTGCACGCACACACGTGCACGCACGCGCACGCACGCGCGCGCACGCGCACGCACACACGTGCACGCGCCCGCACGCGCACACACGTGAACACGCGTGCACATACGTGCACCCACGTGTGCACAAGCGTGCACGTGCACGCGCGCGCACGCACGCACGCGCACGCACGCACGTGCACGCGTGCGTGCGCAGGCATGCGCGTGCGCGCGAGTGCACGTGTGTGCGCACACGTGCACACACGTGCACACACGTGCACGCGTGTGCACGCACGCGCACGCACGCGCACGCATGCGCACGCACGAGCACGCACGTGCACAGACGTGCACACGTGCACACGCGTGCACACACGCGCACGCACACACGCGCACGCACGCACGTGCACACACGTGCACGCACGTGCACGCACGTGCACGCGCGTGCACGCGCGCGCACGCACACGCACGCACGCGCACGCACACGTGCATGCGCACGCACGCACGTGCACACACGTGCACGCACGTGCACGCACGCGCACGCACGCGCACGCACGCGCACGCGCAATCACGCGCACGCGCGCGCACGCGCATGCACGCGCACGCACGCGCGCGCACGCGCAATCACGCGCGCCGCGCGCACGCGCGCGCGCGCACGCACACACGTGCACGCGCACGCACACACGCGCACCCACGTGCACGCACGTGCACGCACACACGTGCACACACGTGCACGCGTGTGCACGCACGCGCGCGCACGCGCGCGCACGCGCGCGCACGCGCACACGTGCACGCGCACGCACACACGCGCACCCACGTGCACGCACGCGCACGCACGTGCACGCACGCGCACGCACGTGCACGCACGTGCACGCACATACGTGCACGCGCACGCACGCACGTGCACACACGTGCACACGCGTGCACACACGTGCAAACGCGTGCACGCACGTGCACGCGCGTGCACGCACGCACACGCACGCACGCGCACGCACGTGCACGCGTGTGCACGCACGCGCACGCACGCGCACGCACGCGCACGCACGCGCACGCACGCGCACGCACGCAGGCGCACGCACACACGTGCATGCGCACGCACACACGTGCACGCGCACGCACACACGTGCACGCACGTGCACGCACGTGCACACACGTGCACCCACGTGCACACGCGTGCACACCCGTGCACGCGTGTGCACGCACGTGCACGCACGCGCACGCACGCCCACGCACGTGCACACGCGTGCACACACGTGCACACGCGTGCACGCACGTGCACGCACGTGCACGCACGCGCACGCACACGCACGCGCACAGACGTGCACACACGTGCACGCGTGTGCAATCACGTGCACGCACGTGCGCACGCACGTGCACGCACGTGATTGCACACACGTGCACGCGTGTGCAATCACGTGCACGCACGTGCGCACGCACGTGCACGCACGTGCACGCACGTGCACACACGTGCACACACGTGCACGCACGTGCACACACGTGCACGCACGCACACGCACGCACGCGCACGCACGCACGTGCACGCGCACGCACACACGTGCACGCGTGTGCAATCACGTGCACGCACGTGCGCACGCACGTGCGCGCACGTGCGTACGCACGTGCACACACGTGCACACACGTGCACGCACGTGCACACACGTGCACGCACGCACACGCACGCGCACGCGCACGCACGCACGTGCACGCGCACGCACGTGCACGCATGTGCACGTCTGTGCACGCACGTGCGTGCACGTGCACGCACGTGCACACGTGCACGCACGTGCACGCACGCGCACGCACGTGCACGCACGTGCACGCACGTGCACGCGTGTGCACGCGTGTGCACGCACGTACACGCAGGCGCACGCACGCGCACGAACGCGCACGCACGCGCACGCACGCGCACGCACACACGTGCACGCGCACGCACACACGTGCACACACGTGCACACGCGTGCACACACGCGCACACGCGTGCACGCACGTGCACGCGCGTGCACGCACGCGCACGCAAGCACAAGCGCACGCACACACGTGCACGCACGCACGTGCACACACGTGCACACACGTGCACGCATGTGCACGCACGTGCACACACGTGCACGCACGTGCACGCACGTGCACGTGTGTGCACGCGCACGCACACACGTGCACGCGTGTGCACACACGTGCACGCACGCGCACGCTCGCGCACACACGTGCACGCGTGTGCACGCGCGTGCACGCACGTGCACGCGCGTGCACCCACGTGCACGCACGTGCACGCGCACGCACGCGCACGCACGCGCACGCACGCGCACGCACGCGCACGCACGCGCACGTGCACGCACGTGCACGCACGTGCACGCACGCGCACACGCACGCACGAGTACAGACGTGCACACACGTGCACGCGTGTGCACGCACGCGTGCACACACGTGCACGCGTGTGCACGCACGCACACGCACGTGCGTGCACGCGCGTGCACGCGTGTGCACACACGTGCACACACGTGCACACGCACGCAAACACGTGCACACACGTGCACACGCGTGCACACGCGTGCACACGCGTGCACACACGCGCACACACGCGCACGCACGCGCACGCACGCGCACGCACACACGTGCACGTCTGTGCACGCACGCGCACGCACGCGCGTGCACGCGCACGCACACACGTGCACACACGTGAACACGCGTGCACATACGTGCACCCACGTGTGCACACGCGTGGACGTGCACGCACGTGCACGCGTGTGCGCGTGCGTGCGTGCGCGTGCGTGCGTGCGCGCGCGTGCGTGCACGCACGTGCACGCGTGTGCACGCACGCGCACGCACGCGCACGCACGCGCACGCACACACGTGCACGCGCACGCACACACGCGCACGCACACGCACACACGTGCACGCACGCGCACGCACGCGCACGCACGTGCGCACGCACGTGCACGCACGTGCACAGACGTGCACGCGTGTGCAAACACGTGCACGCACGTGCGCACGCACGTGCACGCACGTGCACGCACGTGCACACACGTGCACGCGTGTGCAAACACGTGCACACACGTGCACACACGTGCACGCACGCGCACGCACGCGCACGCACGCGCACGCACGCGCACGCGCAATCACGCGCACGCACGTGCACGCACGTGCACGCACGTGCACACACGTGCGCCCACGTGCACAC
>NW_026890874.1:0-24152 GCF_015708825.2 Lethenteron reissneri | reverse complement strand
CGCACGTGCAACCGTGCACGCACGTGCACGCACGTGCACGCACGTGCACGCACGTGCACGCACGTGCACACGCGTGCACCCACGTGTACATGCGTGCACGCACGTGCACGCGTGTGCACGCACGTGCACGCACGCGCACGCACGCGCACGCGCACGCACGCGCACGCACGCGCGCGCACACACGCGCACGCACACACGTGCACGCGCACGCACACACGTGCACGCACGTGCACGTGCACACACGTGCACCCACGTGCACACGCGCGCACGCACGCGCACGCACGCGCACGCACGCGCGCGCACACACGCGCACGCACACACGTGCACGCGCACGCACACACGTGCACGCGCACGCACACACGTGCACGCACGTGCACGCACGTGCACACACGTGCACCCACGTGCACACGCGTGCACCCGCGTGTGCACGCACGCGCACGCACGCGCACGCACGCGCACGCACGCGCGCGCACACACGCGCACGCACACACGTGCACGCGCACGCACACACGTGCACACGCGTGCACACACGTGCACGCATGTGCACGCACGTGCACGCACGTGCACGCACGTGCACGTGTGTGCACACACGTGCACAGACGTGCACACACGCGCACGCACGCGCACGCGCACGCACGCACGCACGCGCACGAACGCGCACGCACGCGCACGCACGCACACGCACGTGCGTGCACGCGCGTGTACGTGTGTACACACACGCGCACGCACGCGCACGCACGCGCACGCACGCAGGCGCACGCACACACGTGCACGCGCACGCACACACGTGCACGCGCACGCACACACGTGCACGCACGTGCACGCACGTGCACACACGTGCACCCACGTGCACACGCGTGCACACACGTGCACGCGTGTGCACGCACGTGCACGCACGCGCACGCACGCCCACGCACGTGCACGCACGTGCACGCACGTGCACGCACGCGCACGCACGCCCACGCACGTGCACGCACGCGCACGCACGCGCACGCACGCGCACGCACGCACGTGCACGCGCACGCACACACGTGCACACGCGTGCACACGCGTGCACACGCGTGTACACGCGTGCACGCACGTGCACACACGTGCACGCACGTGCACGCACGCGCACGCACGCGCACGCGCACGCACACGCACACACGTGCACGCGCACGCACGCACGTGCACATGTGTGCACGTGTGTGCACAAACGTACACACACGTGCACGCACGTGCACGCACACACGTGCACACACGTGCACAGACGTGCACACGCGTGCACGCACGTGCGCGCGCGTGGACGCACGCGCACGCACGCGCACACACGTGCACGCGCACGCACACACGTGCACACACGTGCACACATGTGCACGCATGTGCATTCGCGCGCACGCATGCGCACGCACACACGTGCACGCGCACGCACACACGTGCACACACGTGAACACGCGTGCACATACGTGCACCCACGTGTGCACACACGTGAACGCGCACGCACACACGTGCACGCACGTGCACGCACGTGCACGCACGTGCACACACGTGCACCCACGTGCACACGCGTGCACGCATGTGCACGCACGTGCACGCACGTGCACGCACGTGCACGTGTGTGCACACACGTGCACAGACGTGCACACACGCGCACGCACGCGCACGCGCACGCACGCACGCGCACGAACGCGCACGCACGCGCACGCACGTGCGTGCACGCGCACGCACACACGTGCACGCGCACGCACACACGTGCACACACGTGAACACGCGTGCACATACGTGCACCCACGTGTGCACAAGCGTGCACGTGCACGCGCTCGCACGCACGCACGCACGCGCACGCACGCACGTGCACGCGTGCGTGCGCAGGCATGCGCGTGCGCGCGTGTGCACGTGTGTGCGCACACGTGCACACACGTGCACACACGTGCACGCGTGTGCACGCACGCGCACGCACGCGCACGCACGCGCACGCACGAGCACGCACGTGCACAGACGTGCACACACGTGCACGCGTGTGCAAACACGTGCACGCACGTGCACACGTGCACGCACGTGCACGCACGTGCACGCACGTGCACACGCGTGCACCCACGTGTACATGCGTGCACGCACGTGCACGCGTGTGCACGCACGTGCACGCACGCGCACGCACGCGCACGCACGCGCACGCACGCGCGCGCACACACGCGCACGCACACACGTGCACGCGCACGCACACACGTGCACGCACGTGCACGCACGTGCACACACGTGCACCCACGTGCACTCGCGTGCACGCGTGTGCACGCACGTGCACGCACGCGCACGCACGCGCACGCACACACGTGCACGCGCACGCACGCACGTGCACACACGTGCACACACGTGCACGCATGTGCACGCACGTGCACGCACGTGCACGCGCGTGCACACACGTGCACAGACGTGCACACACGCGCACGCACGCGCACGCACGCGCACGCGCACGCACGCACGCACGCGCACGAACGCGCACGCACGCGCACGCACGCACACGCACGTGCGTGCACGCGCGTGCACGTGTGTACACACACGTGCACACACGTGCACACGCACGCAAACACGTGCACACACGTGCACACGCGTGCACACGCGTGCACACGCGTGCACACACGTGCACGCGCACGCACACACGTGCACACACGTGAACACGCGTGCACATACGTGCACCCACGTGTGCACTAGCGTGCACGTGCACGCGCGCGCACGCACGCACGCGTACGCACGCACGTGCACGCACGTGCACGCACGTGCACACGCGTGCACCCACGTGCACGCACGTGCACGCGTGTGCACGCACGCGCACGCACGCGCACGCAAGCGCACGCACGCAGGCGCACGCACACACGTGCACGCGCACGCACACACGTGCACGCGCACGCACACACGTGCACGCACGTGCACGCACGTGCACACACGTGCACCCACGTGCACACGCGTGCACACACGTGCACGCGTGTGCACGCACGTGCACGCACGCGCACGCACGCCCACGCACGTGCACGCACGTGCACGCACGTGCACACACGCGCACGCACGCGCACGCACGCGCACGCACGCACGTGCACGCGCACGCACACACGTGCACACGCGTGGCACATCGCGTGCAGCACACGTGCACACACGTGGCACGCCAGCTGCGCACGCACAGCGCACGCATCGCACAGTGCACGCACGGGCACACACGTGCACGTCACGTGCAAGCAGCGCGCACATCACAGCGCACGGATGCGCACGCACGCGCACGCAACGCACGTGCAACAGCACGCGCACGCACGTGCCAGGACTTGCACACACGTGCCACGCGTGTGCAAACACGTGCAGCGCACCGTGCACACGCTGCACGCACGTGCACGCTGTGGTGCACGCACGCACACGCACAGCGCACGCACTCACACGCCTTGCACGCGCACGCACGTTGCACACACGTGACACCACGTGCCACGCACGCGCACGCACGCGCACGCACACACGTGCACCGCACGCACGTGCACACACGTGCTACACACGTGCACCTGCACGCGCATGCCTGCGCACGCACGCGCGCGCGACGCGCAGCTACGCGCACGCACGAGCCCACGTACACACCGTGCATTCGCACGCACGCACGTGCACACACGTGCACGCACGTGCACGCACGTGCACGTGTGTGCACTTGTGTGCACAAACGTGCACACACGTGCACGCGTGTGCACACACGCACGCACGCGCACGCACACACGTGCACGCGCACGCACACACGTGCACGCACGTGCACGCACGTGCACACACGTGCACCCACGTGCACGCACGCGCACGCACGCGCACGCACGCGCACGCACACACGCGCACGCACACACGTGCACACACGTGCACACGCGTGCACACACGTGCACACGCGTGCACACACGTGCACACGCGTGCACGCACGTGCGCGCGCGTGCACGCACGCGCACGCACGCGCACGCACGCGCACACACGTGCACGCGCACGCACGCACGTGCACGTGTGTGCACACACGTGCACAGACGTGCACACACGCGCACGCACGCGCACGCGCACGCACGCACGCGCACGCACACACGTGCACACGCACGCACACACGTGCACACACGTGAACACGCGTGCACATACGTGCACCCACGTGTGCACACACGTGAACGCGCACGCACACACGTGCACGCACGTGCACGCACGTGCACACACGTGCACCCACGTGCACACGCGTGCACGCATGTGCACAGACGTGCACACACGCGCACGCACGCGCACGCGCACGCACGCGCACGAAGGCGCACGCACGCGCACGCACGCGCACGAAGGCGCACGCACGTGCACGCACGCGCACGCACACACGTGCACGCGCACGCACACACGTGCACACACGTGAACACGCGTGCACATACGTGCACCCACGTGTGCACACGCGTGCACGTGCACGCGCGCGCACGCACGCACGCGCACGCACGCACGTGCACGCGTGCGTGCGCAGGCATGCGCGTGCGCGCGCGTGCACGTGTGTGCGCACACGTGCACACACGTGCACACACGTGCACGCGTGTGCACGCACGCGCACGCACGCGCACGCACGAGCACGCACGTGCACAGACGTGCACACACGTGCACGCGTGTGCAAACACGTGCACGCACGTGCACACGTGCACGCACGTGCACGCACGTGCACGCACGTGCACGCACGTGCACACGCGTGCACCCACGTGTACATGCGTGCACGCACGTGCACGCGTGTGCACGCACGTGCACGCACGCGCACGCACGCGCACGCACGCGCACGCACGCGCACGCACGCGCGCGCACACACGCGCACGCACACACGTGCACGCGCACGCACACACGTGCACGCACGTGCACGTGCACACACGTGCACCCACGTGCACACGCGCGCACGCACGCGCACGCACGCGCACGCACGCGCGCGCACACACGCGCACGCACACACGTGCACGCGCACGCACACACGTGCACGCGCACGCACACACGTGCACGCACGTGCACGCACGTGCACACACGTGCACCCACGTGCACACGCGTGCACCCGCGTGTGCACGCACGCGCACGCACGCGCACGCACGCGCACGCACGCGCGCGCACACACGCGCACGCACACACGTGCACGCGCACGCACACACGTGCACACGCGTGCACACACGTGCACGCATGTGCACGCACGTGCACGCACGTGCACGCACGTGCACGTGTGTGCACACACGTGCACAGACGTGCACACACGCGCACGCACGCGCACGCGCACGCACGCACGCACGCGCACGAACGCGCACGCACGCGCACGCACGCACACGCACGTGCGTGCACGCGCGTGTACGTGTGTACACACACGCGCACGCACGCGCACGCACGCGCACGCACGCAGGCGCACGCACACACGTGCACGCGCACGCACACACGTGCACGCGCACGCACACACGTGCACGCACGTGCACGCACGTGCACACACGTGCACCCACGTGCACACGCGTGCACACACGTGCACGCGTGTGCACGCACGTGCACGCACGCGCACGCACGCCCACGCACGTGCACGCACGTGCACGCACGTGCACGCACGCGCACGCACGCCCACGCACGTGCACGCACGCGCACGCACGCGCACGCACGCGCACGCACGCACGTGCACGCGCACGCACACACGTGCACACGCGTGCACACGCGTGCACACGCGTGTACACGCGTGCACGCACGTGCACACACGTGCACGCACGTGCACGCACGCGCACGCACGCGCACGCGCACGCACACGCACACACGTGCACGCGCACGCACGCACGTGCACATGTGTGCACGTGTGTGCACAAACGTACACACACGTGCACGCACGTGCACGCACACACGTGCACACACGTGCACAGACGTGCACACGCGTGCACGCACGTGCGCGCGCGTGGACGCACGCGCACGCACGCGCACACACGTGCACGCGCACGCACACACGTGCACACACGTGCACACACGTGCACGCATGTGCACGCACGTGCACGCACGTGCACGTGTGTGCACACACGTGCACAGACGTGCACACACGCGCACGCACGCGCATTCGCGCGCACGCATGCGCACGCACACACGTGCACGCGCACGCACACACGTGCACACACGTGAACACGCGTGCACATACGTGCACCCACGTGTGCACACACGTGAACGCGCACGCACACACGTGCACGCACGTGCACGCACGTGCACGCACGTGCACACACGTGCACCCACGTGCACACGCGTGCACGCATGTGCACGCACGTGCACGCACGTGCACGCACGTGCACGTGTGTGCACACACGTGCACAGACGTGCACACACGCGCACGCACGCGCACGCGCACGCACGCACGCGCACGAACGCGCACGCACGCGCACGCACGTGCGTGCACGCGCACGCACACACGTGCACGCGCACGCACACACGTGCACACACGTGAACACGCGTGCACATACGTGCACCCACGTGTGCACAAGCGTGCACGTGCACGCGCTCGCACGCACGCACGCACGCGCACGCACGCACGTGCACGCGTGCGTGCGCAGGCATGCGCGTGCGCGCGTGTGCACGTGTGTGCGCACACGTGCACACACGTGCACACACGTGCACGCGTGTGCACGCACGCGCACGCACGCGCACGCACGCGCACGCACGAGCACGCACGTGCACAGACGTGCACACACGTGCACGCGTGTGCAAACACGTGCACGCACGTGCACACGTGCACGCACGTGCACGCACGTGCACGCACGTGCACACGCGTGCACCCACGTGTACATGCGTGCACGCACGTGCACGCGTGTGCACGCACGTGCACGCACGCGCACGCACGCGCACGCACGCGCACGCACGCGCGCGCACACACGCGCACGCACACACGTGCACGCGCACGCACACACGTGCACGCACGTGCACGCACGTGCACACACGTGCACCCACGTGCACTCGCGTGCACGCGTGTGCACGCACGTGCACGCACGCGCACGCACGCGCACGCACACACGTGCACGCGCACGCACGCACGTGCACACACGTGCACACACGTGCACGCATGTGCACGCACGTGCACGCACGTGCACGCGCGTGCACACACGTGCACAGACGTGCACACACGCGCACGCACGCGCACGCACGCGCACGCGCACGCACGCACGCACGCGCACGAACGCGCACGCACGCGCACGCACGCACACGCACGTGCGTGCACGCGCGTGCACGTGTGTACACACACGTGCACACACGTGCACACGCACGCAAACACGTGCACACACGTGCACACGCGTGCACACGCGTGCACACGCGTGCACACACGTGCACGCGCACGCACACACGTGCACACACGTGAACACGCGTGCACATACGTGCACCCACGTGTGCACTAGCGTGCACGTGCACGCGCGCGCACGCACGCACGCGTACGCACGCACGTGCACGCACGTGCACGCACGTGCACACGCGTGCACCCACGTGCACGCACGTGCACGCGTGTGCACGCACGCGCACGCACGCGCACGCAAGCGCACGCACGCAGGCGCACGCACACACGTGCACGCGCACGCACACACGTGCACGCGCACGCACACACGTGCACGCACGTGCACGCACGTGCACACACGTGCACCCACGTGCACACGCGTGCACACACGTGCACGCGTGTGCACGCACGTGCACGCACGCGCACGCACGCCCACGCACGTGCACGCACGTGCACGCACGTGCACACACGCGCACGCACGCGCACGCACGCGCACGCACGCACGTGCACGCGCACGCACACACGTGCACACGCGTGCACGCACGTGCACACACGTGCACGCACGTGCACGCACGCGCACGCACGCGCACGCGCACGCACGCGCACGCACACACGTGCACGCGCACGCACGCACGTGCACACACGTGCACGCACGTGCACGCACGTGCACGTGTGTGCACGTGTGTGCACAAACGTACACACACGTGCACGCGTGTGCACGCACGCGCACGCACGCGCACGCACGCGCGCGCACGCACGCACACGCACGCGCGCGCACGCGCGCGCACGCGCGCGCACGCACACACGTGCACGCGCACGCACACACGTGCACGCACGTGCACACACGTGCACCCACGTGCACACGCGTGCACGCGTGTGCACGCACGTGCACGCGCACGCACGCGCACGCACGCGCACGCACACACGTGCACGCGCACGCACACACGTGCACACACGTGCACACGCGTGCACACACGTGCAAACGCGTGCACGCACGTGCACGCGCATGCACGCACGCGCACGCACGCGCACGCACGCGCACGCACACACGTGCACGCGCACACACGCACGTGCACACACGTGCACACACGTGCACGCGCGTGCACCCACGTGCACGCACGTGCACGCGCGCGCATGCCTGCGCACGCACGCGCGCACGCGCACGCACGCGCACGCACACACGTGCATGCGCACGCACGCACGTGCACACACGTGCACGCATGTGCACGCACGTGCACGCACGTGCACGCACGTGCACGTGTGTGCACACACGTGCACAGACGTGCACACACGCGCACGCACGCGCACGCGCACGCACGCACGCGCACGCACACACGTGCACGCGCACGCACACACGTGCACACACGTGAACACGCGTGCACATACGTGCACCCACGTGTGCACACGCGTGCACGTGCACGCGCGCGCGCACGCACGCACGCGCACGCACGCACGTGCACGCAAGTGCACGCACGTGCACACGCGTGCACCCACGTGCACGCACGTGCACGCGTGTGCACGCACGCGCACGCACGCGCACGCACGCGCACGCACGCGCACGCACACACGTGCACGCGCACGCACACACGTGCACGCACGTGCACGCACGCCCACGCACGCGCACGCACGCGCACGCACACACGTCCACGCGCGTGCACGCACGTGCACGCACGTGCACGCACGTGCACGCACGCGCACGCACGTGCACACACGCGCACGCACGCGCACGCACGTGCACACACGTGCACACACGTGCACCCACGTGCACACACGTGCACACACGTGTGCACACACGTGCACGTGTGCACACACGTGCACACACGTGCACACACGTGTGCACACACGCGCACACACGCGCACGCACGCGCACGCACGTGTACACACGTGCACGCACGTGCACGCACGTGCACACACATGCACACACGTGCACGCACGTGCACACACGCGCACGCACGCGCACGCACGTGCACGCACGTGCACACACGTGCACGCACGTGCACGCACACACGTGCACACGCACGCACACACGTACACGTGCACACACGCGCACACGCGTGCACACACGTGCACACGCGTGCACACACGTGCACCCACGTGCACGCACGTGCACGTGTGTGCACACACGCGCACGCACGCGCACGCACGCGCACACACGTGCACGCGCGTGCACACACGTGCACACACGTGCACGCACGTGCACGCACGTGCACGCACGTACATACACGTGCACACACGTGCGTGCACGTGCACACACGTGCACGCGTGTGCACACACGCGCACGCACGCGCACTCACGCGCACGCATGCGCACGCACGCGCACGCACGCGTACGCACGTGCACAGACGTGCACACACGTTCACGCACGTGCACGCACGTGCACGCACGTGCACACACGTGCACCCACGTGCACACACGTGCACGCGTGTGCACACACGCGCACGCACGCACGTGCACGCACGTGCACGCACGTGCACCCACGTGCACACACGTGCACGCACGTGCACGCACGCGCACGCACGCACGCGCACGCACGCGCACGAACGCGCACGCACGCGCACGCTCACGCACACACGTGCATGCGCACGCACACACGTGCACACACGTGCACACGCGTGCACACACGTGCACACACGTGCACACACGTGCACACACGTGCACGCACGTTCACACACGTGCACCCACGTGCACGCACGTGCACGCACGTGCACACACGTGCACACACTCTTGGTTGTGTCACCGCCTGCCCGTCAGTATTACAACGCGTGCCGCTTGCACGCCCCAACCTCCCCCTCCTCCACCCCTGTCTCGTCCTCCTCGTTCGCGTGACGTTGTCTCTCGCCGCCTCGTTCGCGTGCCGTCCGCTCGCCTGCATGCCTGCCTGCCTGTGTGCGCGTGCCTGTGTGTGTGCGTGCCTGTCTTCGTACCTGCGTGCGTGTGCCTGCGTGTGTGTGTGCATGCCTGCGTGTGTGCCTGCGTGTGTGCGTGCCTGTCTGCATGCCTGTCTTCGTGCCTGCGGATGTGCCTGCGTGTGTGTGTGTGCGTGTGTGTGCCTGCGTGTGCCTGCGTGTGTGTGCGTGTGCCTGCGTGTGCGTGCCCATCGTTCTTTCCCGTGTCGGTCGGTCGGCGTAACCATTCCACGTCTGATTCCCTGGTCGGTCGGTCGGCTGGTCGGTCGATCTGTGGGTGTCGCTTGACCTGGGGTCGTCGCCCGGCCTCGTCTCTGCCCGTCATGCTCGAGGCGAGACGCTCGAACTCCGTTCCGCTCACGCCAACCAAGAACATGAACCGCTAGGTGGGCGGGTGGCTGGCTGAGTGGGTGGCTGGCTGAGTGAGTGGCTGGCTGAGTGAGTGGGTGACTGGCTGAGTGGGTGGGTGGCTGGGTGGGTGGGTGGCTGGCTGAGTGAGTGGCTGGCTGAGTGGGTGGCTGGCTGAGTGAGTGGCTGGCTGGCTGAGTGGGTGACTGGCTGAGTGGGTGGGTGGCTGGGTGGGTGGGTGGCTGGCTGAGTGAGTGGCTGACTGGCTGAGTGGGTGGGTGGCTGGCTGAGTGGGTGGGTGGCTGAGTGAGTGGGTGGCTGGCTGAGTGGGTGACTGTCTGAGTGAGTGGGTGGCTGGGTGGGTGGCTGGCTGGCTGAGTGGGTGGATGGCTGGGTGGGTGGGTGGCTGGCTGAGTGAGTGGCTGACTGGCTGAGTGGGTGGGTGGCTGGCTGAGTGGGTGACTGTCTGAGTGAGTGGGTGGCTGGCTGAGTGGGTGGGTGGCTGGCTGAGTGGGTGACTGGCTGAGTGGGTGGGTGGCTGGGTGGGTGGCTGGCTGGCTGAGTGAGTGGCTGGCTGGCTGAGTGAGTGGCTGACTGGCTGAGTGGGTGACTGAGTGAGTGGGTGGCTGGCTGAGTGGGTGGGTGGCTGGCTGAGTGGGTGACTGGCTGAGTGGGTGGGTGGCTGGCTGAGTGGGTGACTGGCTGAGTGGGTGGGTGGCTGAGTGGGTGGGTGGCTGGCTGAGTGGGTGACTGGCTGAGTGGGTGGCTGGCTGAGTGGGTGGCTGGCTGAGTGGGTGGGTGCCTGGCTGAGTGGGTGGGTGGCTGGCTGAGTGGGTGGGTGGCTGGCTGAGTGGGTGGGTGACTGGCTGAGTGGGTGGCTGGCGGACTGAGTGAGTGGGTGGCTGGCTGGCTGAGTGAGTGGCTGGATGAGTGGGTGACTGGCTGAGTGGGTGGGTGGCTGGCTGAGTGAGTGGCTGACTGGCTGAGTGGGTGACTGGCTGAGTGGGTGGGTGACTGAGTGGGTGGCTGGCTGAGTGGGTGGCTGGCTGAGTGAGTGTGGCTGGCTGAGTGTGGGTGGGTGAGGGTTGGTCCTGCACCGTAGACAAAAGAGTTGAGGCGATGCCCGACGCGTCGCGTTGGCTCCCTACTTAAGAGGTTTTTTTTTGCCAGAAGTCTGGGCTGGGCTGGCTATGCTTGGCTGTGCGGGCGGGCTGGGCTGGGTTGGTCTGGGCTGGCTGGGTTGGCCTGGGCTGGGCTGGCCATAGACTTATACAGAACCACAGACTTAACATTCAGTCGATATCCATAGACTCGCACACAGACCCATAGACACTCGCACACACAGGGACCCATAGACTCCTTTCAGCGACAACTGCTGCCAGCTCATGTGGGGTGAGTATGAAGCCGAGCTCTCTTTATCTCGTCCGGCCACCGATGTGGATGTCAGAGCCACCACCAACACCCCGGGCCGGGAGTCGAACCTCGCCCATCGTGTCTGACGTTCGCAGCCCCACCACCACAGCGCTCGATTGCCAGCGGGAAGGGGGAAACCAACAACAACACACCCATGGTGTTCGTAAGTGGGGGTAAGCGGGGGGTGGTGTTCGTAAGTGGGGGTATGCGGGGGGGTGGTGTTCGTAAGTTGGGGTATGCGGGGGGGTGGTGTTCGTAAGTGGGGGTATGAGGGGGGTGGTGTTCGTAAGTGGGGGTATGCGGGGGGGGTGTTCGTAAGTGGGGGTATGCGGGAGGGTGGTGTTCGTAAGTGGGGGTATGCGGGGGTGGTGTTCGTAAGTGGGGGTATGCGGGGGGGGTGTTCATAAGTGGGGGAATGCGGGGGGGGGGTGTTCGTAAGTGGGGGTATGCGGGGGGTGGTGTTCGTAAGCGGGGGGGTGGTGTTCGTAAGTGGGGTATGCGGGGGTGGTGTTCGTAAGTGGGGGTATGCGGGGGGTGGTGTTCGTAAGCGGGGGGGTGGTGTTCATAAGTGGGGGTATGCGGGGGTGGTGTTCGTAAGTGGGGGTATGCGGGGGGTGCTGTTCGTAAGCGGGGGGGTGGTGTTCGTAAGTGGGGGTATGCGGGGGGTTTGTTCGTAAGTGGGGGACCGCCTAGCCCGTCAGTACCGCTACTCTGCCGCGCGGTGGCGCCGCTTCTCACCCAGCGGCCACCGCCAGCGCCACGACCTCATCTGGAAGCAACTCACGGGACGAGCAGCAGAGAGAGACAGAGAGAGAGAGGGGGGTGAGTGGGGGAGGTACAGACACCTAGCCTGGCACCTGGGGGTGAGTGGGGGGAGGTACAGGCACCTAGCCTGGCACCGTGGTGGTGATGATTTAACAAGCAGAGAGAGAGACAGAGAGAGTGGGGGGGGGGGGTACAGACACCTAGCCTCGCATCGGGGGGGGGGGTGAGTGGGGGAGGTACAGACACCTAGCCTGGCACCGGGGGGTGATTGGGGGGGGTACAGACACCTAGCCTGGCACCGTGGTGGTGATGATTTAACAAGCAGAGAGAGACACAGAGAGAGAGGGGGGTGAGTGGGGGTGGGTACAGACACCTAGCCTGGCACCGGGGGGGGGGGGGGTGAGTGGGGGAGGTACAGACACCTAGCCTGGCACCGGAGGGTGATTGGGGGGGGGTACAGACACCTAGCCTGGCACCGCTGGTGATGATTACCTCCCGTGGCCACCAGTCCCTTCGCACTCACAACTGACTCCCCTGTTATTATTCGTAAGTGGGGGTGCGGGGGGGTGGTGTTCGTAAGTGGGTGTAAGCGGGGGGGGGGGTGTTCGTAAGTGGGGGTATGCGGGGGGGTGGTGTTCGTAAGTGGGGGTATGCGGGGGGGGGGTGTTCGTAAGTGGGGGTATGCGGGGGGGGGGGTGTTCGTAAGCGGGGAGTGTTCGTAATCACGGACACACACACGTACACACGCGTATACACACACGCGTACACACGCGTATATGTAGGGGTGACACGCGCTGGAAAATGGGATCGTGTGTGCTACCCGTCAAGTGGTCTCCCGCCGTAATTTACAATATTACATACACACACACAGTGTACACGTGTGTACACACACACAGTGTACACGTGTGTACACACTGTCCATGTGTGTGTGTACACACACAATAATGTCCACATTGTTGAGCTGAGCTCACACACCCAAGGGGTCTCTGTTCAAGGGAGGGAGCAATGGAAAATCAACTTAAACTCCAACTCCGCTCTGTGACGTCACCGCTCAGCATGACCTCATCGGCGTGAAACGCCAGGGGGAGGTGTACCTTGCTAGTGACGTCATGTCACCAAAGTATTCACCCCAACCGGTCTCAAGGGAGCGTGACGTCACCTCTGCCTGGGTCACTTCCGTTATCTGTTCAAGCACTATCCTTATTTGGGCAAAGCCACGCCAACTGACTGGCGGTTCATTAACATAATTTATTCGTGAAAGACGTCACGAGTTCGTTGTGACCGGTTCGGCACCCACGGCCCATCCCTCCACAAGTGGGCCAGGCTCATTAACATAATTTATGTAAGTTACAGAGCCGCTCAAGTGACGTCATGTCACCTGCTGCTGACGCGTGACGTCACGAGGTAACGGAATGTTGCCGCTCCGCGCGGGAACTGAAATCTGAGGTGAGAAATTCTCATCGCGGTTGTGGTGGTTGTTGTTGTTGTGGTTGTTGTTGTGGTTGTTGTTGTTGTGGTTGTTGTTGTTTACCGAGGTAGAGCCTCGCTCTCTCTCTCGTAGGGATGTCAATTGAGTAGCAGCGAGCATGGAAGCGATGTCCAGATTTAAACTTTACAACGCGGGGCCTAGTGCCTCCTGCCCTCGCCTGGTCGCGTTCGCTTCAATTCTCTCGCTTAGTTGAGCAATTTCGATGTAAAGCTTCTTTCGTGACTGCAGTGATTCATCTTCTTGGTTCTTTCGGTAAAGTCACGTAGAATAGAAATAAAAAAATAAAACAATAAAACTGTACAATTTAATTATGTTTTATATCACGTAGAATGGAAATAATGAAATAATATTCCCTTTTATTTTTATTATTTCCATTCTAAGTGACTTTACCGGAAAAACCAAGAAGATAGTTTAGCAACCTGTGGAAGAACGCGATCAGCCAGGCGAAGCGTTAGTTGTGTTAACTCGAGATGTGACGCTTTCGTGACTGCAAGGATTCATACTCTTAGGGTTTTTTCGGTAAAGTCACCGTGTAGGTAAAAAATGAATACAAATTCATAAAAGTAAAAATAGAAATAAAATATAAACAAATCACGACGTTTCGGAGGCAACACAAGTCTCCGTCATCAGGTGGCACCGTCACAGCCACATTTGCTGTATCAAGTGAGGCGTTTTTATTAATTTAATCTATAATGTAGACTGTAGCCTGGTTATTAAGCTGGGTGAGTGTACTGGCAGTCTATAATGTAGACTGTAGCGTGGTTATTAAGCTGGGTGAGTGCACTGGCAGTATATAATGTAGACTGTAGCCTGGTTATTAAGCTGGGTGAGTGCACTGGCAGTCTATAATGTAGACTGTAGCCTGGTTATTAAGCTGGGTGAGTGTACTGGCAGTATATAATGTAGACTGTAGCCTGGTTATTAAGCTGGGTGAGTGTACTGACAGTCTATAATGTAGACTGTAGCCTGGTTATTACGCTGGGTGAGTGCACTGGCAGTCTATAATGTAGACTGTAGCCTGGTTATTAAGATGGGTGAGTGCACTGGCAGTCTATAATGTAGACTGTAGCATGGTTATTAAGCTGGGTGAGCGTACTGGCAGTCTATAATGTAGACTGTAGCCTGGTTATTAAGCTGGGTGAGTGTACTGGCAGTCTATAATGTAGACTGTAGCCTGGTTATTAAGCTGGGTGAGTGTACTGGCAGTCTATAATGTAGATTGTAGCCTGGTTATTAAGCTGGGTAGTGTACTGGCAGTCTATAATGTAGACTATAATTTGCTGCATCAAGTGAGGCATGATTTATAATAATTTTATTATTTTATTTCAATTTTTACTTTTATTAATTTTAATTTCATTTTTTACCTACGTGGTGACTTTACCGAAAAAAACCTAAGAGTACGTGAGTTGGTGTGTTGACCGACTCTCTGTGTTGCATTACATTAAGTGTCTCTCTCTGTGCAGTCTCCAAACCTCCAAGTCTTTCATTGACACAAGGCCGTCATTATAACATGTTATAATAAGTATAATATTATGTTATAATATATAATAATTATAATGTTATAATAAGTATAATATGTCATAATTATAATGTTATAATAAGTATAATATGTCATAATTATAATGTTATAATATGTTATAATAAGTATAATAATCAAATATGCCCCCCCAATATGTTTCTGTAAAAATATTTGTAAATAATAATTGCGATGCTCTGTTAATAAAGACAACAATTTGCTAAACCTTGGCCACGAAATCTGGACTTGTCTTCATATAACAATGCATAGATTCCTGTTTGTAGGATTGCGTTGTACTTTATGAATCCCTAATCTCTGCCATTACATACTATGAAACAAGAAAGGTAAAAAAGAAAAAACAGAGCAATGTATTACAATACACTATTAGACATTATTGTATCAAATAAAACAAAGTCCATCCCATGTGCTAGTGAACTTTTAAAAATATTTTAGGGAGGAAATGGCAGGAAAATAGTTTTCAAATTTAGATATTTTTCTGGGGGGGGGGACCCCAGACCCGTGGAAGATTTGGTCCCCCCCAATGTTGACTCCATGGCTACGGCCTTGCATTGGCGTGCTAGTTTCTCTACCCCCCCCCTCTCTATTTAAGGCCTCAACACAGAGGCGTTGTTTCTCTGTGTGCCTATGTGTGTCTCTCTCTGTGTCATCTCTCTCTGTGTGTCTATGTGTGTCTCTCTCTCTGTGTGTCTATGTGTGTGTGTCTCTCTCTGTGTGTCTCTGTGTCATCTCTCTCTGTGTGTCTATATGTGTCTCTTTCTGTGTCATCTCTCTCTGCTTATGTGTCTGTCTATGTGTCTCCATGTCTCTCTCTCAAATTGAGCAATCTTTGGAAGAACGTTATCAACCAGGTAGGGTGTTGACTGTTATGTTAGCTGACTCTAAGTTTAATAGTGTTGTGTATGTACCCCCTTTTTATTTTTTTTTAATATTATTTTTTTTTTAAGGCTTATTCTGCCATCATATATAATATTGTTTTTTTAATAGACACGGGGCCACGTGGGAACGAACACGCCCCCACACTTCCACAGAGGCCCCCACACTTCCACAGATGCGCGCATACCTCATTTCAAAGGAAAGACGGCATGAAAGAGGGTAATCAAGGTCATAAACTCCCCGAATTTCACACAAGAGGAACAAGGGAGGGGGGAATTGCAGGCGGGGGGTTGCAGAACCAGGAGACACGGAGGAAGAGATAATTATATTCTTAACAAAGAAACAGCATCGACGACAAAAAGCACAGATGGGTCTTTGAACCATGTTAAATACACAAGTTACCAACTCAACCATAAAGATTAAGCAAACAGTATCCATCCTCACTCCAATTGAAAACCAAAAGACAATCTGCACCAGAATCGCGACCCATCATTGTTAATTAAGTACTGACATTATTTACCTTTAAAGAATATCTACACGGCCGGGCCGAAGCATCAAAGAATAATTAGGGCATCTATTTCGCTCCAAAACAAATTCCTAGCCGGGATATCAGATCAAATAATCACAAGAAGTCGAATAATAAGTACGGAATTAAAATAGAAGAGGAATCAAGGGCGGAGAAGGCTCTCAAAATTAACCAAACACAACACCCATGGGAAGCGAGCAACACGACCGCCTTTGTCTTTCCGAGAGGATCTCCACACACAGGCACCAAGCCAGGAAATGACACCCATAAAGGTTGGGTCACGATGAAACATCGTGAACACGGTTTCGGCATAACTGTGCAGATGGAACCAAGCAGCAAATAAGTTGCATTTCAACTTCCAAACCAAACCAACTTAAGCTGTGTGAGACAAAGGTTGTGATCCCAGAGCAAGGGAGGTAATAATTAAGCTCGCTTAACGCGTAAGTTTTCGCGACAAATATTATTCAGTAACAAAACATGGATTCGAATGTTTTTTTTATAACTCGACGCGAATCATCGGTCTGGCTAATGGATAACTTTGGTGGCACCGTCACGAGACCCCCACCCCTTTCTTCCAGAACGACACACACAGCTGTGTCTTCAAAGCTAATAAACACACGGACAAACACGCACGCGAAACACACGGACGGACACACACACGGACGCAGATGGTCCACCCCCACAGGAAGGTTTTATGACACAGCCTTTGAACAACTCGGGAAGCCGAGTGGAATTTTCCGATATAAACCGAAGGAAAATCCATACAAAGCATATCGTCCGGGCTTCGGCTCCAACACACATATCATCCGGGCTACGAGCCCATCTTCGGCTCCACCACAGATCGACAGGGGCTCTGGCCCCCATCACAGATCTCCAGGGCTGTGGCTCCATCTCTCCTCGTCGCCGCCAACGAAGAAGCTCCTGTCATTCAGAATGACGAGGTTTGCGGAGTAGCGACGCGTAGCTACAAGCCGAGGTCTGCACCACCTGAGAAGAATCGCTACCCTGAGTCGCAGAGCTGCGAGTGAAGCCAACAAAGACGCCAACGTCCACCCTGCCACGAACGAAGCATCGCTCCTCGTCAGAGTGACGACCAGCGAACAACCCGCAGGAAAGGCGGAGATCGCTGAACGAGCGACAACGAGCGACACCTTGCGCCACCGAGCGACACCGAGCGACACGAGCGACCGAGCATCTTCAAGGACAGCATCGTGCCAACTCGTCATCTAACAGTAGAAAGAGAGAGCGCACGAGCAGCACCAAGCCCCGGAACCATCAAGCGCCAAGCAAGCAAGTTTCTTCAAGGAACATCGTGCCAACGCCGCTCAATCCAGCAGTGGAGAGAGAGAGAGAGAGCAAAAGCCGAGCGACACGCCGAGCGAGGGAGCAGCAGGAGCTGTTCGTATCCTCCCACACCACACAAGCTAACGACACAATTAATATTACGAGGGGACAACGCACACACAGCACGCACACGAATAAGACTTTAAAAGAAAAACTGTCTTTTCGTTTCAAAAAGGGTTGCCATTTCGAGGTGGTGCGTTCAATATCAACTGATCGTGCAAAGCAGTTGCTGCCGTCGAGTTACATAAATGCATAAGAGTTTTCGTTATTCATATTGCATAATTGCATAATGTCACAACTGCATAAGTTTTTGTCGTTCATATTAGTTAATTGCATAATCTTGCCCATGAATTATTGACGCATGTTTGACCTGCATGATAGAATGTCACGTGCTTGTTAGAATAAAATTGTAATCCAGAAGCATATCGAGTGTTCCTTCCAAGTCCATGCAAAACTGTCTTATTCTTGACAACTGTATCCTGTGATGAGATATGAAAATGGAGACCTAAAATATTATAACACACACTAGGATAATCGGTAAATGAATCTATGATAATCGTGTTATCCTGATTGATAACTCTGGATAAACGAAACTAAGCAAATTATCATAACTGCACACATTAACATAATCGCAAGCCTCCGCATAAATTACTACGATTATCTCCGTGATTATCATAATTTATGCATATAATTACACGCATTATCATAATTTATGCGTATTAATACACACACTATCATAATTAATGCGATTTGCGCATTTTTCGGAAAATTATTAATTTTTATTATTTTCATCAAAATTTCATAATCATAACACATACAACATAATGGGTGGCGTCGTCCGGGATCTCTCGCAGACAGTGTTTTGCATGGATGATGGAATGAATCACTTCGTGTTAACCAGAATATCAGGATCGAACATTGCATGGTGATTGTGAACGGGCGGAAAACTAAAAAACGCCCTCTAAGGTTAAAACCCAGAATAGCAGGTTAAAACAGAGACAGTGGAATTAAGATAATATCGTATCAAACCAATTGCATCCTCTGATAAATGGTGTTAGAGGTACGCACTCTGAATCGGAAAATAACAGATAGCTCGAGTCAAATTGACTACACTCTGTGAGATAATTGTTTTATATGCACTCTGAAAAGAAATGTCAAAGTAACTTCCGCCATACCTAAGATGCTAGGATTAAGAATAATTTTTGAATGGGTTACGGGATACGGGGAGCTCGTATTTAAACGTACCGACCAATCTGTTACAAAGCAGTACAGTCAGAGAGACATATGGGAAGGGAGCTGTATCGATAACACGAACACACCTCGGGGGAAACTAATTGACTGGATAAAATGTAACGAAGGCGAACACGATGTAAAAACTGCAGGAAAGGCAGGACAGGACTCATTCCTTTTCACACAGGCATACAGACAGGGATTGTGGAATGAGGAAAAATTTGGAAAGGAAACGGGAGAGAAATCAGTACTCGCGACACCAGCGAAACTCACAGACGTTGATCCGCAGAATAAATATGGAAGTAACATTAAATCACACTCTTGGGTACGTGGACAGAGTCCAGGGATTGATCGCACAAAAATTATGGATATCGAACAAAAAATCCTTGACAAAGGGAAACCCTCACAATTCGAGAGAGGGAGGAAAAATGTTAAAGTAAAGTCGACAGGACATACTCCACTAAGGGCAGAGGCAAAAACTGAAGGGAAATGGCAACACGCCCGACACAGCACAGACCAAAGTGACAGATTGCCTGATGATAACTTGTTTGATGATGACGCTGTCGGCAATCAACTTTCGGAATACCTATTCACCAGTAAAACCCTTAAATTGATGGACAAGGCTCTAGTCAGAATTCCCGATTTTGACCCCCACAATAAGACTATGGATATCCACACACATATCGCAACCGTAGAAGAGGAGGCAATGATTAGAGGGCTGAGGAGACGGGATGAAAAAGCGAGTTTGTTGAAACGGACCTTACATAAAGAATCTATTCCATGGGTAAAGTCACTACCACACAAGGTTAGAAATGATTTTAAACAATTGAGCCTGGCAGTGATTCGGAAGTTTGGAGAATATTCGACACTCACTGAGGGGTTTTATGCTGTAAAATCGATGACCCAGGGCATGGACCACGATCCACGTGACTACCTCGTCCAATTTAAAAGAGCGTATTACGCAGGCGATGTGAATCAATACCACGAAGGAGATAAAATGTTCAAAATTATGTTTTTTGAATCCTTGAGCCCAGAGATTACAGAAAGGGTGAGAATGGTTTTGAATCCAGAAACCGCATCCTTACGCCGCATAGAGAGCAAGGCGTACATGGCATGGTTATACAGAGCTAAGAATCATAATTCGGATCCAGAACACAGGGAGAGGGATGAGGAACCCAGCCTCTCAGAGAGGAATAAAAATCACCGAGCAGTCCCACCATGCAGGACGGAGCAGAAACGCACGCACACATGGCAAAATAACCCAGAGAGAGGTTGGCACGAGAATGAGAGCGGCACAAAGCCGAACATTCAGGAGAATCGCAGGAGGGGGAGGTTCAGAATAGAACCATACCAACACCCCATGCCACGACACACACAAGATCAAAATTACCCACAAAGATGGCGAGGTAACAATCCAGGAAAAATTTGGCACCCAAATGGGAGAAATACTGGGCTAAAAATGTACGAGAAACGCAGGAGGGAGAGGTTCAGAGCAGAACCATATCAACACCCCATCCCACGACACACGCAAGGTTCAAATTACGCACAGAGATGGCAAGATAACCACCTAGCGGGAAGGTGTTACACAGACCGCGGAGGTATGGATGCGAACATTCAGGAGAATCGCAGGATGGGAGGTCAAACACAATCGATCCAATTCCGACCAATTCCTCCACCGGCTATACCAAGAGGGAATAGAGGAATAACACAGAATGCGGTCCAAATACGTGATGAACCATCCACAGTGAGTGCGAGCGAGCGGCCAACACGCGCCCCACCCGCCGAGGTGTTAAACCCTGAGCAGGCTGCAAGTGACAGGGCTGAATTGAAGTGTGATCGGACGGTGGATAGCAGACAGCAGAGACAAAGAGAGAACACAGAGACACGCCCTGAGGAGCGCAGGCGTGAGCCTTTGAATGGAAAATATCCAAAGGAAACCAAATGTATGTGGATCGGAGTGCTAAAATGGAGACGAATGTTCATGACATATCAGGAATGGTGTTGGAATCTAACACACTCGTAAAAACAAAGAGGGCAACATTACGAGGCACAGAATTAAGTCGACACACTGACTCGGCAAATGTGCATGTAATCGCAGAGAGAGCGAATGCCACGAACCAAGTGTCAAAATGGGTCGTGTGCGCGAATTCTGGTTACGTGCAGCACAATTTTTCACCACACACTCCCACGACGCGAGAGAGTGAGAGAGGAAACTACAAAAACGAACCCGAAAACCGTGATCAAATTATCAAAGTGATAAGTGGTAAACCAGGCAACATGAGGAAGGTAACGCATAAATGCGTTCGAAACCGCTACCTAGCGTTTCCCAGGATTTAACAAAACAAAAATGAATGTTCGTCAGAGTTATGATGTATGAGAACCGATGTAACGCAATATCGATGTTAACGGGTTGTTATTTTCTTTGCTTAATTCAAATGTAACCAGGATTTAACAAAAACAAAAATGAATATTCGCCGGAGTTATGATGTATGAGAACCGATGTAACGCAATATCGATGTTAACGTGTTGTTTATCTTCTTTGCTTATTTCGGATGTAACCAGGTTAAGATGGTAATACGTGCACGCGCGTCGTAAGAAATAACCGCCGAGAGTAAGGGCGGCTGATGGGATTCATGACATAAAAAGGGGGCATTACTTTGTTTGAAAATTCGCCAGTGGCCAAATCGACCCCTGATAATTTTCAAACGGGCGGACTGTTGTGTATGTACCCCCTTTTTATTTTTTTTTTAATATTATTTTTTTTTTAAGGCTTATTCTGCCATCATATATAATATTGTTTTTTTAATAGACACGGGGCCACGTGGGAACGAACACGCCCCCACACTTCCACAGAGGCCCCCACACTTCCACAGATGCGCGCATACCTCATTTCAAGGAAAGACGGCATGAAAGAGGGTAATCAAGGTCATAAACTCCCCGAATTTCACACAAGAGGAACAAGGGAGGGGGGAATTGCAGGCGGGGGGTTGCAGAACCAGGAGACACGGAGGAAGAGATAATTATATTCTTAACAAAGAAACAGCATCGACGACAAAAAGCACAGATGGGTCTTTGAACCATGTTAAATACACAAGTTACCAACTCAACCATAAAGATTAAGCAAACAGTATCCATCCTCACTCCAATTGAAAACCAAAAGACAATCTGCACCAGAATCGCGACCCATCATTGTTAATTAAGTACTGACATTATTTACCTTTAAAGAATATCTACACGGCCGGGCCGAAGCATCAAAGAATAATTAGGGCATCTATTTCGCTCCAAAACAAATTCCTAGCCGGGATATCAGATCAAATAATCACAAGAAGTCGAATAATAAGTACGGAATTAAAATAGAAGAGGAATCAAGGGCGGAGAAGGCTCTCAAAATTAACCAAACACAACACCCATGGGAAGCGAGCAACACGACCGCCTTTGTCTTTCCGAGAGGATCTCCACACACAGGCACCAAGCCAGGAAATGACACCCATAAAGGTTGGGTCACGATGAAACATCGTGAACACGGTTTCGGCATAACTGTGCAGATGGAACCAAGCAGCAAATAAGTTGCATTTCAACTTCCAAACCAAACCAACTTAAGCTGTGTGAGACAAAGGTTGTGATCCCAGAGCAAGGGAGGTAATAATTAAGCTCGCTTAACGCGTAAGTTTTCGCGACAAATATTATTCAGTAACAAAACATGGATTCGAATGTTTTTTTTATAACTCGACGCGAATCATCGGTCTGGCTAATGGATAACTTTGGTGGCACCGTCACGAGACCCCCACCCCTTTCTTCCAGAACGACACACACAGCTGTGTCTTCAAAGCTAATAAACACACGGACAAACACGCACGCGAAACACACGGACGGACACACACACGGACGCAGATGGTCCACCCCCACAGGAAGGTTTTATGACACAGCCTTTGAACAACTCGGGAAGCCGAGTGGAATTTTCCGATATAAACCGAAGGAAAATCCATACAAAGCATATCGTCCGGGCTTCGGCTCCAACACACATATCATCCGGGCTACGAGCCCATCTTCGGCTCCACCACAGATCGACAGGGGCTCTGGCCCCCATCACAGATCTCCAGGGCTGTGGCTCCATCTCTCCTCGTCGCCGCCAACGAAGAAGCTCCTGTCATTCAGAATGACGAGGTTTGCGGAGTAGCGACGCGTAGCTACAAGCCGAGGTCTGCACCACCTGAGAAGAATCGCTACCCTGAGTCGCAGAGCTGCGAGTGAAGCCAACAAAGACGCCAACGTCCACCCTGCCACGAACGAAGCATCGCTCCTCGTCAGAGTGACGACCAGCGAACAACCCGCAGGAAAGGCGGAGATCGCTGAACGAGCGACAACGAGCGACACCTTGCGCCACCGAGCGACACCGAGCGACACGAGCGACCGAGCATCTTCAAGGACAGCATCGTGCCAACTCGTCATCTAACAGTAGAAAAGAGAGC
>NW_026890873.1:0-19460 GCF_015708825.2 Lethenteron reissneri | reverse complement strand
CGCGTGCGTGCGCGTGCGTGCAAACGCGTGCACGTGTGTGCACGTGCGTGCACGTGCATGCACGTGTGCACGTGCGTGCACGTGCACGTGTGCGCTGCGTGCACGTGCGTGCGCGTGCGCGTGCGTGCACGTGCATGCGCGCGCGTGCACGTGTGTGCACGCGTGTGCACGTGCGTGCACGCGCGTGCACGTGGTGCACGCGTGTGCACGTGCGTGCACGTGTGTGCACGTGCGTGCACGTGTGTGCACGTGTTGCACGTGTGTGCACGTTGTGCACAGCTTGCACGTGCGTGCACGTGCTTGCACGTGTGGCACGTGCGTGCACGTGTGTGCACGTGTGTCCACACGCGTGCACGTGGGTGTACGTGCGTGCACGTGCTGCACGTGTGTGCACGTGTGTCCACGTGCGTGCACGGTGTGCACGCGCGTGCACGTGTGCACGTCTATGCACGTGCGTGCGCGTGCGTGCGCGTGCGTGCGCGTGCGTGCAAACGCGTGCACGTGTGTGCACGTGCGTGCACGTGCATGCACGTGTGCACGTGCGTGCACGTGCACGTGCGTGCGCGTGCGTGCACGTGCGTGCGCGTGCGCGTGCGTGCACGTGCATGCGCGCGCGTGCACGTGTGTGCACGCGTGTGCACGTGCGTGCACGCGCGTGCACGTGGGTGCACGCGTGTGCACGTGCGTGCACGTGTGTGCACGTGCGTGCACGTGTGTGCACGTGTGTGCACGTGTGTGCACACGCGTGCACGTGCGTGCACGTGCTTGCACGTGCTTGCACGTGTGGGCACGTGTGTGCACGTGTGTGCACACGCGTGCACGTTCGTGCACGTGCGTGCGCGTGCGTGCGTGCGCGTGGGTGCACGTGCGTGCACGCGTGTGCACACACGTGCACGCACGTGCACGCACGTGGACACACGTGCACACACGTGCACGCACGTGCACGCACGTGCACGCACGTGCACGCACGTGCACCCACGTGCGTGCACGTGTGTGCACACGCGTGCGTGCGCGTGCGTGCGCGTGTGTGCACGTCTGTGCAAGTGCGTGCGTGTGCGTGCGCGTGCGTGCGTGCGCGTGTGTGCACACGCGTGCACGTGTGTGCACGTGCACGTGTGTGCACGTGCGCGTGCACGTGTGTGCGTGCGCGTGCGTGCGTGCGCGTGTGTGCACACGCGTGCACGTGTGTGCACGTGCACGTGGGTGCACGTGCGTGCACGTGTGTGCACGTGCGTGCACGTGCGTGCACGTGCGTGCGCGTGCGTGCGCGTGTGTGCACGTGCGTGCGCGTGTGTGCACGTGTGTGCACGTGCGTGCACGTGCGTCCACGTGCGTGCACGTGCGTGCACGTGTGTGCACGAGCGTGCACGAGTGTGCACGTGTGTGCGTGCGCGTGCGTGCGCGTGCGTGCGCGTGCATGCACGTGCGTGCACACGCGTGCACGTGTGCGTGCGCGTGCGCGTGCATGCACGTGCGTGCACACGCGTGCACGTGCACGCGTGCACGCACGTGTGTGCGTGCGCGTGCGTGTGCGTGCGTGCGTGCACGTGTGTGCACAAGCGTGCACGTGTGTGCACGTCTGTGCGCGTGCGTGCGCATGCGTGTGCGTGCGCGCGCGTGCACGTGCGTGCACGTGCGTGCACGCGTGTGCACGTGTGTGCACGCGTGTGCACGTGTGTGCGTGCGCGTGCACGTGTGTGCGTGCGCGTGCGTGCGCGTGCGTGCGCGTGCGTGCGCGTGCATGCACGTGCGTGCACACGCGTGCACGTGTGTGCACACACGTGTTTGCACGTGCGTGCACGCGTGTGCACGCACGCGCACGCACGCGCACGCACGTGCACACACGTGCACACACGTGCACACACGTGCACGCGTGTGCACGCACGCGCACGCACGCGCACGCACGTGCACGCACGCGCACGCACGTGCACGCACGTGCACGCGTGTGCACGCACGTGCACGCACGCGCACGCACGCGCACGCACGCGCACGCACGCGCGCGCACGCACGCGCACGCACACACGTGCACGCACGCGCACGCACGCGCACGCACACGCACGCACGCGCACAGACGTGCACACACGTGCACGCGTGTGCAAACACGTGCACGCACGTGCGCACGCACGTGCACACACGTGCACGCGTGTGCAATCACGTGCACGCACGTGCGCACGCACGTGCACGCACGTGCACACACGTGCACGCACGTGCACGCACGCGCACGCACGCGCACGCACGCACGTGCACGCGCACGCACACACGTGCACACGCGTGCACGCACGTGCACACACGTGCACCCACGTGCACACGCGTGCACGCATGTGCACGCCCGTGCACGCACGTGCACGCACGTGCACGTGTGTGCACACACGTGCACAGACGTGCACACACGCGCACGCACGCGCACGCGCACGCACGCACGCGCACGCACACACGTGCACGCACACGCACACACGTGCACACACGTGAACACACGTGCACATACGTGCACCCACGTGTGCACACGCGTGCACGTGCACGCGCGCGCACGCACGCACGCGCACGCACGCACGTGCACGCGTGCGTGCGCAGGCATGCGCGTGCGCGCGCGTGCACGTGTGTGCGCACACGTGCACACACGTGCACACACGTGCACGCGTGTGCACGCACGCGCACGCACGCGCACGCACGTGCACGCACGCGCACGCACGAGCACGCACGTGCACAGACGTGCACACACGTGCACGCGTGTGCAAACACGTGCACGCACGTGCACACGTGCACGCACGTGCACGCACGTGCACACGCGTGCACCCACGTGTACATGCGTGCACGCACGTGCACGCGTGTGCACGCACGTGCACGCACGTGCACGTGCGTGCACGTGCGTGCACATGCGTGCACGTGTGTGCACGTGTGTGCACGTGCGTGCGTGCGCGTGCACGTGTGTGCGTGCGCGTGCGCGTGCGTGCGCGTGCGTGCACGCGCGTGCACGTGGTGCACGTGGTGCACGTGCGTGCACGTGTGTGCACACACGTGCACAGACGTGCACACACGCGCACGCACGCGCACGCACGCACGCGCACGAACGCGCACGCACGCGCACGCACACGCACGTGCGTGCACGCGCGTGCACGCGTGTGCACACACGTGCACACACGTGCACGCACGTGCACGCACGTGCACACGCGTGCACGCACGCGCACGCACGCGCACGCTACGCGCACGCACGCGTACAGACGTGCACACACGTGCACGCGCGCGTGCACACACGTGCACGCGCGTGTGCAAACACGCGCACGCACGCGCACGCACGCGCACGCACGCGCACGCACGCGCGCGCACGCACGCGCACGCACACACGTGCACGCGCACGCACACACGTGCACGCACGTGCACGCACGTGCACACACGTGCACCCACGTGCACACGCGTGCACGCATTTGCACGCCCGTGCACGCACGTGCACGCACGTGCACGTGTGTGCACACACGTGCACAGACGTGCACACACGCGCACGCACGCGCACGCGCACGCACGCGCACGCACACACGTGCACGCGCACGCACACACGTGCACACACGTGAACACGCGTGCACATACGTGCACCCACGTGTGCACACGCGTGCACGTGCACACGCGCGCACGCACGCACGCGCACGCACGTGCACGCGTGCGTGCGCACGCGCACACGTGCGTGCACGTGTGTGCACGAGCGTGCACGAGCGTGCACGTGTGTGCGTGCGCGTGCACGTGTGTGCGTGCGCGTGCGTGCGCGTGCGTGCGCGTGCGTGCACGTGCGTGCACGTCTGTGCTCGTGCGTGCGCGTGCGTGCGGGTGCGTGCGCGTGTGTGCACACGCGTGCACGTGTGTGCACGTGCGTGCAAGTGTGTGCACGTGCGTGCACGTGTGTGCACGTGTGTCCACACGCGTGCACGTGGGTGTACGTGCGTGCACGTGCGTGCACGTGTGTGCACGTGTGTCCACGTGCGTGCACGTGTGTGCACGCGCGTGCACGTGTGTGCACGTCTATGCACGCTGCGTGCGCGTGCGTGCACGTGCATGCGCGCGCGTGCACGTGTGTGCACGCGTGTGCACGTGCGTGCACGCGCGTGCACGTGGGTGCACGCGTGTGCACGTGCGTGCACGTGTGTGCACGTGCGTGCACGTGTGTGCACACGCGTGCACGTGCGTGCACGTGCTTGCACGTGCTTGCACGTGTGGGCACGTGTGTGCACGTGTGTGCACACGCGTGCACGTTCGTGCACGTGCGTGCGCGTGCGTGCGTGCGCGTGGGTGCACGTGCGTGCACGCGTGTGCACACACGTGCACGCACGTGCACGCACGTGGACACACGTGCACACACGTGCACGCACGTGCACGCACGTGCACGCACGTGCACGCACGTGCACCCACGTGCGTGCACGTGTGTGCACACGCGTGCGTGCGCGTGCGTGCGCGTGTGTGCACGTCTGTGCAAGTGCGTGCGTGTGCGTGCGCGTGCGTGCGTGCGCGTGTGTGCACACGCGTGCACGTGTGTGCACGTGCACGTGTGTGCACGTGCGCGTGCACGTGTGTGCGTGCGCGTGCGTGCGTGCGCGTGTGTGCACACGCGTGCACGTGTGTGCACGTGCACGTGGGTGCACGTGCGTGCACGTGTGTGCACGTGCGTGCACGTGCGTGCACGTGCGTGCGCGTGCGTGCGCGTGTGTGCACGTGCGTGCGCGTGTGTGCACGTGTGTGCACGTGCGTGCACGTGCGTCCACGTGCGTGCACGTGCGTGCACGTGTGTGCACGAGCGTGCACGAGTGTGCACGTGTGTGCGTGCGCGTGCGTGCGCGTGCGTGCGCGTGCATGCACGTGCGTGCACACGCGTGCACGTGTGCGTGCGCGTGCGCGTGCATGCACGTGCGTGCACACGCGTGCACGTGTGCGTGCGTGTGCGTGCACGCGTGTGCACGCGTGCACGCACGTGTGTGCGTGCGCGTGCGTGTGCGTGCGTGCGTGCACGTGTGTGCACAAGCGTGCACGTGTGTGCACGTCTGTGCGCGTGCGTGCGCATGCGTGTGCGTGCGCGCGCGTGCACGTGCGTGCACGTGCGTGCACGCGTGTGCACGTGTGTGCACGCGTGTGCACGTGTGTGCACGTGTGTGCGTGCGCGTGCACGTGTGTGCGTGCGCGTGCGTGCGCGTGCGTGCGCGTGCGTGCGCGTGCATGCACGTGCGTGCACACGCGTGCACGTGTGTGCACACACGTGTTTGCACGTGCGTGCACGCGTGTGCACGCACGCCGCACGCACGTGCACACACGTGCACACACGTGCACACACGTGCACGCGTGTGCACGCACGCGCACGCACGCGCACGCACGTGCACGCACGCGCACGCACGTGCACGCACGTGCACGCGTGTGCACGCACGTGCACGCACGCGCACGCACGCGCACGCACGGCACGCACGCGCGCGCACGCACGCGCACGCACACACGTGCACGCACGCGCACGCACGCGCACGCACACGCACGCACGCGCACAGACGTGCACACACGTGCACGCGTGTGCAAACACGTGCACGCACGTGCGCACGCACGTGCACACACGTGCACGCGTGTGCAATCACGTGCACGCACGTGCGCACGCACGTGCACGCACGTGCACACACGTGCACGCACGTGCACGCACGCGCACGCACGCGCACGCACGCACGTGCACGCGCACGCACACGTGCACACGCGTGCACGCACGTGCACACACGTGCACCCACGTGCACACGCGTGCACGCATGTGCACGCCCGTGCACGCACGTGCACGCACGTGCACGTGTGTGCACACACGTGCACAGACGCGCACGCACGCGCACGCGCACGCACGCACGCGCACGCACACACGTGCACGCACACGCACACACGTGCACACACGTGAACACACGTGCACATACGTGCACCCACGTGTGCACACGCGTGCACGTGCACGCGCGCGCACGCACGCACGCGCACGCACGCACGTGCACGCGTGCGTGCGCAGGCATGCGCGTGCGCTCGCGTGCACGTGTGTGCGCACACGTGCACACACGTGCACACACGTGCACGCGTGTGCACGCACGCGCACGCACGCGCACGCACGTGCACGCACGCGCACGCACGAGCACGCACGTGCACAGACGTGCACACACGTGCACGCGTGTGCAAACACGTGCACGCACGTGCACGCACGTGCACACGCGTGCACGCACGTGTACATGCGTGCACGCACGTGTACACGCGTGTGCACGCACGTGCACGCACGGTGCACGTGCGGCACGTGCGTGCACATGCGTGCACGTGTGTGCACGTGTGGCACGTGCGTGCGTGCGCGTGCTGTGCGCGTGCGTGCACGCGCGTGCACGTGTGCACGTGCGTGCACGTGTTTGCACACGCGTGCACGTGCGTGCACGTGTGTGCACACACGTGCACAGACGTGCACACACGCGCACGCACGCGCACGCGCACGCACGCACGCGCACGAACGCGCACGCACGCGCACGCACGCACACGCACGTGCGTGCACGCGCGTGCACGCGTGTGCACACACGTGCACACACGTGCACGCACGTGCACGCACGTGCACACGCGTGCACGCACGCGCACGCACGCGCACGCACGCGCACGCACGCGTACAGACGTGCACACACGTGCACGCGCGCGTGCACACACGTGCACGCGCGTGTGCAAACACGCGCACGCACGCGCACGCACGCGCACGCACGCGCGCGCACGCACGCGCACGCACACACGTGCACGCGCACGCACACACGTGCACGCACGTGCACGCACGTGCACACACGTGCACCCACGTGCACACGCGTGCACGCATTTGCACGCCCGTGCACGCACGTGCACGCACGTGCACGTGTGTGCACACACGTGCACAGACGTGCACACACGCGCACGCACGCGCACGCGCACGCACGCGCACGCACACACGTGTGAAGTGTTCTTGACGACGCGTGGACAACGGGGTAAGGCACACGTATTTATTTACACAATGGCTTTACAATACTGGAGGGATGTATCGGCCCCCTCACCCGTACAACTGGGAATTCACCCCTAGCTAGCCTTCCTAGCCGAGTCCTCCGCTAACGGGCTAGGGGAGGCTGTCTGGCCCGACACTGGTCAGTCGGGCTACGGTACCCGGAATCCCAGAGGTCTGACTCTGGTTCCGGGACCACGCCACTGGCTCCAGCCTGCACTGCCCTTACAAGGGCGGCGTCCCAGGGGGAGTCCAGGGCCTATCTGGCCGGTCTTCTCTCTTCACTTAACTACTCTAAGACTGAGCCCCGAGCTCTCTGGCTCAACCCTTTTTATACCCCCCTAGAGGATCGAAACCCCCCCTCACGCCGTCCAGTACGGACGTCGTTGCGGGCACCACCCCGTGTGCTCACGGAGACCCCGCCCACTGTGTCTGTTTTCCGTTAGCCCCTATGCAAACAGCCCTACACAACAGACCCTCTGTAACAGCCCTACATCACCTCCCCCTGTACAGCTCGCAGCCGTCCCGGCTGCAACAACTTTCAATAAAGGTTATTTAACCCCTGGACCCCCGCGTGTGCCTTAAAAAACGTTTTTTAACACTAACACGAAGGAAACAACAGCAACAACGACAACAACAACAACAATGACAACAACAAAACCCTCAACCCCGAAAGGGAACAATCCGACGCACCCCCCCCGAATAAATACGGATACCGTAAGAACAAACTATATACAATTTGCAGCGAAGCCACCATACACACAACAGCAGGTGAGCACCACGTATGTGAATTCAATGGGCAGGGAACACACCCCCCCCACACAACACACAATGAACACAACATATCTACACATCTTGCGGTTTCACAACAATCTGCGCATTTTTGCGCGTGTCCTTGCGGTTTCACAACAGTCTGCGCATTTTTGCGCGTGTCCTTGCGGCGGGCCCCTCACACGGGGAAACCCCGGGTGGCGGACCGTCAGATGGTAATCGTCCGTCCGGGAGCGAGGCCTCCTCTGATGCCTCGTGACTGTTGGTATCCCCAGAAGGGGTGGTCGGGCGTGAGCCCGTCAGTCTCGATGCACCTGGAGGTGGCACGGCCGGCAAGGCATTAGGTGAGCGGGGTGGAGACGGACCTAGTGAGTCGGTCGACCCCCCACACGTCTGGCCACGCATGTGTGAAGTGGGTTTGTGTGCCGCGACGAAAGGTTTCAACCGAGAGGGGTGCACGAACCATCGCCGCTTCCCCCAACGAATGCGCACGCACTGTGGTCGCAAGACCTCGACCACTTCCACAGGACCCCGCCACGGCCGCGCCAGCTTAGGGGAGGTAGCCAGGGGTACTTGGGGACAGTGCAACCATGCCCTGTCCCCCGGTTTCCACTGTATGACATGCGCCCGACCCAACCTGAGGCGCTCGTTCGCCTTTTGACGGAGGTCCGAGTTCAACCTCGCAGCATCCCGCGCCTCTGTTAATTTAGCCAGATTAAATTTGACGTGGTCAGCCAATTTAGTTTTTCCTTGCGGGTCGGGGATCTGCAGCTGGGCGCGAACAGGCGGGTCGGGTTCGCGACCGTACATAAGGTAAAAGGGGGAAAACCCCGTAGCTGCATGGGGTGCCATCCGGTATGCCGCCAAGACCCCCTGAATATGCAGGTCCCAATCAGTTTGAGAATCTGAGACCTGCTGTGCCATCATTGACGAAATGGTGCGATGCAGGCGCTCGACCATTCCGTCGGTCTGTGGGTGATACGGGGAGGTCCGAATTTTCTTTGTGCCTAAGAGGTCACAGACTTGTTTAAGTAATTTGCTGGAAAAATTTTTACCCTGGTCGGTCAGCAGCCGCTCCGGAGCACCTTTGTCCAGGACGTATCCCTGAACAAAGGCGTCCACGATGGCTGCTGCCGACTGGTTGGCAAGGGGCCAGGCCATGGGCCAGCGCGTAAAATACTCAACTCCTGTCAGCAAATACCTATTGCCCCTGGGGGTGGCGGGAAATGGCCCCAAGATGTCCAGTGCGACAAGCTCATTTATTCTGGACACCTTGATTGATTGTAAAGGCGGGTTAGACTCCCGCGCCGGCGGTTTCCGTTGCGCACACCGCGGGCATGAACTCAAAAGATCCCCCACATCCTTTGTCATACCAGGCCAAAAAAAATCTAGTTGTATCAGTGCAAGGGTCTTTAGAGTCCCCAGATGTAACAGGCGCTCATGCGCGGCCCACACCACTTTGCCTCGCAACTCCGAAGGGACGACCAGCCGATGTCGCTGTGATTTTGCGTCCCAATGCATGAGCAGACCCTGTACCATTTCCCATGCACCCGAATCACCTTTCACCCGGCCAGCACCCCCGACGCGACGACGCCACCCGAGGAGGGAGGTATCCTCCATTTGGAGGCGCCCCCACTCAGTGACGGGCAACCCCAACAGGGAATCCCTTCCCTGTTGTTCGATCGAATTATCAGGCAGTGGCTCGTCGTCGTCGGTGGCTGCCAGGATCGGGACCGATGCGTCCCCTGAAGGTCTGCAACGTCCCGACCCCAGGAGGCATGCACATTCCGAGGTGGTTGGCATGCGTGACAGAGCGTCCGCGTTGGTATGGCGAACGCCCTTACGGTAAGTGGTCTCAAAATCAAAATCCTGGAGAACCTCCAACCATCGAGACAACTGTCCCGATGGTTGTTGGACCCGCAGGGCGTACTGTAGTGCCGCATGATCTGTGCGGACGGTGAAATGCCGACCGTACAGATATGGGCGGTACTGTTGGATGAAAAAAACAATTGCCAACAGTTCTCTACGGGTAACACAATATCTCTGCTCCGCAGGAGACAACACCCGACTACCGTACGCGACCACCCGTTCAACGCCATCAACCACCTGGGAAAGCACACCCCCAATACCCGTGTTGCTCGCATCGGTGTCGAGCAAAAAGGGTTTCGAAAAGTCAGGGTAGATCAAGGGAGGGGCTTTCACCAGGGCGTCCCGAAGGGAGCGGAACGCAGCCTCCTCCTCTTGACCCCAGTGGAAACGAACCCCTTTAGATGTTAGAGCGTGCAGGGGTTTAGCAATTGTTGCAAAATCAGCAACAAACCGTCGATAATACGACGCGAACCCAATGAAACTCCTGACCTCTCCCACCGAGGTGGGAGTCGGCCAGGAGCTGACACACTGCGTTTTGGCGGGATCGGTAGCAATACCTGAGCGCCCCACGATGTGCCCCAAATAACGCACCGAATCACGCAACAAATGGCATTTTTGGGGCTTAAATTTCAAATTAGCAGCCCGCATCTTTAGGAAAACCGCCCGCAACCTCTGGAGATGCTCATCAAAAGTTTTACCAAAGACGATAACGTCATCCAAATAAATGAGGCACGACTCCCATTGCAGTCCAGCCAAAACCAATTCCATTAAACGCTGGAAAGTTGCCGGGGCCGAGTGTAAGCCCATCGGCAACCTGTTGAATTGAAACAAGCCGTGCGGCGTACGAAAAGCAGTTTTAGGCTTTGACTCATCATCCAGAGGAAGCTGCCAGAATCCCGAAAGTAAATCTAGTGTGGAAAAGAATCGCGCTCCCGCCAAGGCGTCAAGCGATTCATCCATCCGAGGGAGCGGGTATGCGTCGGCAACCGAAATTTTATTAAGACGCCGGAAGTCAACGCAAAACCGCAACGAACCGTCCTGCTTTTTAACCAGGACGATCGGCGCTCCCCAAGGGCTGGTGGAAGGAGAAATGATGTCCGCGGCCAACATGTCATCAACAGCCGATTTGACATGGTCCTTTTCGGCGGGACTCAACCGAAACGGATTTTGGCGAATTGGCGCGCTGTCACCCGTGTCAATATGGTGACGCAGCAAGTGAGTGCAACCCAAATCATACTTATTTCGACTAAAAACGTCGGAAAATTCTCGCAGTAATGTTTTAAGTTGTCGACGCTCTGAATCGGACAGGTCCGTCGATCCCGCACAAAGCGCCTCGAGCCACCCTTCATCGCTGTCCGAACGCGGTCGCGACGCAGGGACAGTGTTGACGGAATTTACGGCGGGTTCCTCACACGGCACCGGCGTTGCGTGAGCAAGCACGGTCCCCTGTGGGAGCACCACCGTCCGCGAGCCCACATTTAGGACCGCGATGAAGGGTTCACCATCCCCTCTCACTATGGTCTGGGCCGGTAGTAAGTCAGGTCCACTAACCCCGGCCCTAGACGGTCCCAACAGTACCCCTTGTGCCCCAGCACCCTTAACGAGGGGCCGCCGAAGTTTCAAGGGTACCAACATTTGCGTTCCCGGAGGAACGCGTACCGTTCTCTCCACGAACGCCGGCACCGTCGCGAACGCCGTCCGAGTCGCAACCGGTGATGGCAGAAACGCCATGCGTCTGCCCGATGGAAGCTCTATGCACCCCTGGTCGATCAAAATTACAATCGGCATCTTGGCCAGGAAGTCCGTCCCCAGCAGGCACGGAACCGCCAGCGAGGAAGAAACAAAAATCGGCCCAGACAATTTTATTTCCCCGATACAAATTTGGGCACGAATTTGTCCGATGATGCCAAGTGAGCCCCCGTTAGCCGCATAGAATGGTATGTTAACTGGCATCAAAGGACGACTTCGGACAGGGAGAATGTTATAAATTAATTCCGAAATAATAGTCGCCGATGCCCCCGTATCGACCAGGATGCGCACTTCCACCCCGTCGATATATCCTACAACGGCCGACTGCCCCGACGATGCGGCAACCACACGATCGGCCAGCACGGACCACTGGCCGGGTTCGATATGGGTACCCGGAGTGGTGCGTGATGGTGCGATGGTGCGTGATACCGGCCCCCCTCTCGTCGCGGTGATTGAGTGCGTGACGGGTGTGTGTGTGGGCCAAACGTGTGGGGTGCCGCGACTCGCCGGTTTTTGATGGTGGAGCTTGGGATGAGGCCCGTCGTCCCGGTGAGGTGTCGTCCCGCGCTGACGAGGAGAGCGGCACCCCGAGGCGACGTGGCCCCGGACGCCGCAGTTAAAACACCGCGGGAGCGACGTCGGAGGTGACGAATGGTCGGAACGGCCCGACCCGTCCTGGCCCGGCCGTGCACTCGTCGCCTGTTGCCGTCGGTGGTCGACGGCGTAGAGTTCCTCCGTCGGAAGGGTGGCTGCAGCCACCGCACGCCCCGCCGATGCCCTGCTGGCTTTGCGCCGAAGCGACAGGAGGTTTGCGTGGAGGAGCCGCGCCGCCTGGAGCGATGTCATTTCCGCGTCCTCCTGTGCGACGACAGCAATGTCAAGATCGTCGGCCAGGAGGAGTATCTTCTCCGTTACCATAGCGTCGATGCCGTCGTCATCCATCCGGGGGAAGGCCGACTTGGCCATCGCCAGGAGGCTCGTTCGGTACGCTAGGGGCGACTCCTTTTCTCCCCGCTTGCGGTCGTAGAACTCCTGTCTGCATTCCGCCGATGGTCCGTAGACTCCTCCCAGCAGCTGCAGCGCCATCGGTAACGTAGAGCGCTTTTCCTTTGGTGCCGATGTTAGGGCGGCAAGCGCGTCGCCGTCCAGGAGCGCCGGCAGGGCGCTGAGAGCTTCTTCGTCTGTCCATTTAGCCATTTCTTGGTGGGCGAGGAAGCGTCTTCGGAAGCCGCTCCAGTCGCCCTCTGCGCCCACGAATTCTTTAAGCGGGGGCAGCCTTTGGTGTAGTGCAGCGGTTGCCGTGGAGTCCCGTGGGCTGCTGCCTCCCCGACTCGGCTGCGTCTCGGCGCGAATGGCAGATGGCATCGCCTGTCGCAGCTTTGATGACGCGCCCTCCTCCGTCGTTGATGCGGCAGCCCCAGCGCGGCCGATGTCGGACCCCAGGTTGAGGTTGGCCACGCCCCTAGCGGTCGCTGCGTCGATGGCGGGAAATTCAAAATTTAAATCTTCAGAAATGGCGGGAAGGCGCTCCATACGCCGGTTCCCCTCGGCCCGCGGTGGACCACCAGCCCCCAGCCGTGTGATGTTCTCCAGCGTAGCGGCAGCGGCGTAGAGCAGTTCCGCCAGCCTCTCGTGAGCCAGCCTCAGGTTGTCTCCCCGCTGCTCCTCTTCATGGCGACGCTCCGGTAAGCGCGCGTCCGGCCCCGGCTGCACGTCGTCTAGTAGAGCCATCTCGGGCTCGACAATTTCGGCGGCGTCTTCCGCCTGCTGTTCCCTGGCTCGAGCTGTTTGGCGCGTGTCCATGTTCTTGGTTCTTCTGACGCCAGATGAAGTGTTCTTGACGACGCGTGGACAACGGGGTAAGGCACACGTATTTATTTACACAATGGCTTTACAATACTGGAGGGATGTATCGGCCCCCTCACCCGTACAACTGGGAATTCACCCCTAGCTAGCCTTCCTAGCCGAGTCCTCCGCTAACGGGCTAGGGGAGGCTGTCTGGCCCGACACTGGTCAGTCGGGCTACGGTACCCGGAATCCCAGAGGTCTGACTCTGGTTCCGGGACCACGCCACTGGCTCCAGCCTGCACTGCCCTTACAAGGGCGGCGTCCCAGGGGGAGTCCAGGGCCTATCTGGCCGGTCTTCTCTCTTCACTTAACTACTCTAAGACTGAGCCCCGAGCTCTCTGGCTCAACCCTTTTTATACCCCCCTAGAGGATCGAAACCCCCCCTCACGCCGTCCAGTACGGACGTCGTTGCGGGCACCACCCCGTGTGCTCACGGAGACCCCGCCCACTGTGTCTGTTTTCCGTTAGCCCCTATGCAAACAGCCCTACACAACAGACCCTCTGTAACAGCCCTACACGTGCACGCGCACGCACACACGTGCACACACGTGAACACGCGTGCACATACGTGCACCCACGTGTGCACACGCGTGCACGTGCACACGCGCGCACGCACGCACGCGCACGCACGCACGTGCACGCGTGCGTGCGCACGCGCACGCACGAGCACGCACGTGCACGCACGCGCACGCACGCGCACGCACGCACGTGCACGCGCACGCACACACGTGCACACGCGTGCACGCACGTGCACACACGTGCACCCACGTGCACACGCGTGCACGCATGTGCACGCCCGTGCACGCACGTGCACGCACGTGCACGTGTGTGCACACACGTGCACAGACGTGCACACACGCGCACGCACGCGCACGCGCACGCACGCACGCGCACGCACACACGTGCACGCACACGCACACACGTGCACACACGTGAACACACGTGCACATACGTGCACCCACGTGTGCACACGCGTGCACGTGCACGCGCGCGCACGCACGCACGCGCACGCACGCACGTGCACGCGTGCGTGCGCAGGCATGCGCGTGCGCGCGCGTGCACGCGCGTGCACGTGTGTGCGCACACGTGCACCCACGTGCACACACGTGCACGCGTGTGCACGCACGCGCACGCACGCGCACGCACGTGCACGCACGCGCACGCACGAGCACGCACGTGCACAGACGTGCACACACGTGCACGCGTGTGCAAACACGTGCACGCACGCACGTGCACACGTGCACGCACGTGCACGCGCGTGCACACGCGTGCACCCACGTGCACATGCGTGCACGCACGTGCACGCGTGTGCACGCACGTGCACGCACGCGCACGCACGCGCACGCACGCACGTGCACGCACGTGCACGCACGTGCACACACGTGCACCCACGTGCACGCGCGTGCACGCACGCGCACGCACGCGCACGCGCACGCACACACGTGCACGCGCACGCACGCACGTGCACACACGTGCACACACGTGCACGCATGTGCACGCACGTGCACGCACGTGCACGCACGTGCACGTGTGTGCACACACGTGCACAGACGTGCACACACGCGCACGCACGCGCACGCACGCACGCGCACGAACGCGCACGCACGCGCACGCACGCGCACGCACGCACACGCACGTGCGTGCACGCGCGTGCACGCGTGTGCACACACGTGCACACACGTGCACGCACGTGCACGCACGTGCACACGCGTGCACGCACGCGCACGCACGCGCACGCGCACGCACGCGTACAGACGTGCACACACGTGCACGCGCGTGCACACACGTGCACGCGTGTGCAAACACGCGCACGCACGCGCACGCACGCGCACGCGCGCGCACGCACGCGCGCGCACGCACGCGCACGCACACACGTGCACGCGCACGCACACACGTGCACGCACGTGCACGCACGTGCACACACGTGCACCCACGTGCACACGCGTGCACGCATTTGCACGCCCGTGCACGCACGTGCACGCACGTGCACGTGTGTGCACACACGTGCACAGACGTGCACACACGCGCACGCACGCGCACGCGCACGCACGCGCACGCACACACGTGCACGCGCACGCACACACGTGCACACACGTGAACACGCGTGCACATACGTGCACCCACGTGTGCACACGCGTGCACGTGCACACGCGCGCACGCACGCACGCGCACGCACGCACGTGCACGCGTGCGTTCGCACGCGCACGCACGAGCACGCACGTGCACAGACGTGCACACACGTGCACGCGTGTGCAAACACGTGCACGCACGCGCACACGTGCACGCACGTGCACGCACGTGCACACGCGTGCACCCACGTGTACATGCGTGCACGCACGTGCACGCGTGTGCACGCACGTGCACGCACGCGCACGCACACACGTGCACGCGCACGCACACACGTGCACGCACGTGCACGCACGTGCACACACGTGCACCCACGTGCACACGCGTGCACGCGTGTGCACGCACGTGCACGCACGCGCACGCACGCGCACGCACACACGTGCACGCGCACGCACACACGTGCACACACGTGCACACGCGTGCACACACGTGCACACGCGTGCACGCACGTGCAAGCGCGTGCACGCACGCGCACGCACGCGCACGCACGCGCACGCGCGCGCACCCACGTGCACGCGCACGCACGTGCACGTGCACACACGTGCACGCACGTGCGTGCACGTGCACGTGCACACACGTGCACACACGTGCACGCACGTGCACGTGTGTGCACACACGTGCACAGACGTGCACACACGCGCACGCACGCGCACGCGCACGCACGCACGCGCACGAACGCGCACGCACGCGCACGCACGCACACGCACGTGCGTGCACGCGCGTGCACGTGGGTGCACGTGTGTGCACGCGTGTGCACGCGCGTGCACGTGCGTGCACACGCGTGCACGTGTGTGCACGTGTGTGCACGTGTGTGCGTGCACGTGCGTGCACGTGTGTGCACGTGCGTACACGTGGGTGCACGTGCGTGCACGTGCGTGCACGTGCGTGCACGTGCGTGCACGTGTGTGCACGTGCGTGCGTGCGCGTGCACGTGTGTGCGTGCGCGTGCGTGCGCGTGCGTGCGCGTGCGCGTGCGTGCGCGTGCGTGTGCGTGCGTGCACGTGTGTGCACACGCGTGCACGTGTGTGCACGTCTGTGCGCGTGCGTGCGCGTGCGTGCGTGCGTGCACGTGCGTGCACGTGCGTGCACGCGTCTGCACGTGTGTGCACGCGTGTACACGTGTGTGCACGTGTGTGCGTGCGCGTGCACGTGTGTGCGTGCGCGTGCGTGCGCGTGCGTGCGCGTGCGCGTGCATGCACGTGCGTGCACACGCCTGCACGTGTGTGCACGCGTGTGCACGTGCGTGCACGTGCGTGCGCACGTGCGTGCGCACGTGCGTGCACGTGTTTGCACACGCGTGCACGTGTGTGCACGTCTGTGCGCGTGCGTGCGTGTGCGTGCGCGTGCGTGCGTGCGCGTGCGTGCACACGCGTGCACGTGTGTGCACGTGTGTGCACGTGTGTGCACACACGTGCACGTGTGTGCACGTGCACGTGTGTGCACGTGCGTGCACGTGCGTGCACGTGCGTGCACGTGCGTGCGCGTGCGTGCGCGTGCGTGCGTGCGCGTGCGTGCACGTGCGTGCGCGTGCGTGCACGCGCGTGCACGTGATTGCGCGTGCGCGTGCGTGCGCGTGCGTGCGCGTGCGTGCACGTGTGTGCACGTGCGTGCGTGCGCGTGCGTGCGCGTGCGTGCGCCTGCGTGTGCGTGCGTGCACGTGTGTGCACACGCGTGCACGTGTGTGCACGTCTGTGCGCGTGCGTGCGCGTGCGTGCGCGTGCGCGTGCGTGCGCGTGCACGTGCATGCACGCGTGTCCACGCGTGTGCACGCGTGTGCACGTGTGTGCACGTGTGTGCGTGCGCGTGCACGTGTGTGCGTGCGCGTGCGTGCGCGTGCGTGCGCGTGCGTGCACACGCGTGCACGTGTGTGCACACGCGTGCACGTGTTGTGCACGTGCGTTCGTGCGCGTGCACGTGTGTGCGTGCGGCGCGTGCGTGCACGTGCGTGCGCGTGCGTGCACGTGTGTGCACGTGCGTGCACGTGTGTGCACGTGCATGCACGTGCGTGCGCACGTGCGTGCACGTGCGTGCGCGTGATTGCGCGTGCGCTATGCGTGCGTGCGCGTGCGTGCGCAGTTGGCGCGTGCGTGCACGTGTGTGCACGTGCGTGCGTGCGCGTGCGTGCGCGTGCGTGCGCCTGCGTGTGCGTGCGTGCACGTGTGTGCACACGCGTGCACGTGTGTGCACGTCTGTGCGGTGCGTGCGCGTGCGCGTGCGTGTGCGTGCGCGTGCGTGCGCGTGCGTGCACGCGTGTGCACGTGTGTGCACGCGTGTGCACGTGTGTGCACGTGTGTGCGTGCGCGTGCACGTGTGTGCGTGCGCGTGCGTGCACACGCGTGCACGTGTGTGCACGTGTGTGCGTGCACGTGCGTGTACGTGCGTGCACGTGCGTGCACGTGCGTGCACGTGGGTGCACGTGTGTGCACGTGTGTGCACACGCGTGCACGTGTGTGCACGTGCGTGCGTGCGCGTGCACGTGTGTGCGTGCGCGTGCGTGCGCGTGCATGCGCGTGCGCGCGCGTGTGCGTGATTGCGCGTGCGTGCGCGTGCGCGTGCGTGCACGCGTGTGCACGTGTGTGCACGCGTGTGCACGCGTGTGCAAGTGGTGTGCGTGCGCGTGCACGTGCGTGCACGTGCGGCGCGTGCGTGCGCGTGCGTGCGCGTGCAGTGCGTGCACACGGTGTGCACGTGTGTGCACGTCTGTGCGCTGCGTGCGTGTGCGTGCGCGGCGTGCCGTGCGTGCACGTGCGTGCACGCGTCTGCACGTGTGTGCAACGCGTGTGCACGTGTGTGCACGTGGTGCGTGCGCGTGCGTGCGCGTGCGGCGCGTGCGTGCGCGTGCATGCACGTGCGTGCACAGCGCGTGCACGTGTGTGCACGCGTGTGCACGTGCGTGCACGTGAGTGCACGTGTGTGCACGTGCCGTGCGCACGTGCGTGCACGTGTGTGCACACGGCGTGCACGTGTGTGCACCGTCTGTGCGCGTGCGTGCGTTGCGTTGCGCGTGCGTGCGCGTGCGCGTGCGTGCACACGCGTGCACGTGTGTGCACACACGTGTGTGCACGTGTGCGCACGCACGCGCACGCACGCGCACGCACGTGCACGCACGTGCACGCACGCACGCGCACGCACGTGCACGCGCACGTGCGTGATTGCGCGTGCGCGTGCGTGCGCCGTGCGTGCGCGTGCGCGTGCGTGCGCGTGCGTGCACGTGTGTGCACGTGCGTGCGTGCACGTGCGTGCGCGTGCGTGCGCCTGCGTGTGCGTGCGTGCACGTGTGTGCACACGCGTGCACGTGTGTGCACGTCTGTGCGCGTGCGTGCACGTGCGTGCGTGCGCGTGCGTGCGTGCGTGCGTGCGCGTGCGTGCGCGCGCGTGCGTGCGCGTGCGTGCGCGTGCGTGCGCGTGCGTGCGCGTGCGTGCACACGCGTGCACGTGCGTGCACGTCTGTGCACGTGCGTGCGCGTGCGTGCACGTGCGTGCGCGTGCGCGTGCGTGCACACGCGTGCACGTGTGTGCACGTGTGTGCACGTGCGTGCGCGTGCGTGCGTGCACACGCGTGCACGCACGTGCAAACACGTGTGTGCACACACGTGCACGCGTGTGCACGCACGTGCATGCACGCGCACGCACGCGCACGCACGCACGCGCACGCACACACGTGCACGCGCACGCACACACGTGCACACACGTGCACACGCGTGCACACACGTGCACACGCGTGCACGCACGTGCACGCACGTGCACGCGCGCGCACGCACACGCATGCGCACGCACGCGCACAGACGTGCACACACGTGCACGCTTGTGCACACACGTGCACGCACGCACGCACACGCACGCGCACGCACACACGTGCGTGCACGCGTGCACACGCGTGCACGCACGCGCACGCACGCGCACGCTCACGCACGCGCACGCACGCACGCGCGCGCACCGCACTCACGCGCGCACACGCGTGCACACACGTGCACGCGTGTGCGCACACGTGCACACACGTGCACCCACGTGCACGCACGTGCACGCACGTGCAAGCACGTGCACCAACGTGCACGCACGTGCACGCACACACGTGCACACGCGTGCACACACGTGCACGCACGCGCACGCA
>NW_026890872.1:0-5639 GCF_015708825.2 Lethenteron reissneri | reverse complement strand
CCCTGATGTCCTTATGGAGGGGGACTCTCCCTCCAAACAATAACCGCCTCCCAACCGCCTCCCACCTGCCTTCCTCCATGCCAGAAGTCATCTCAAGCAAGGTTAGTGTTCTCTCTTTATACATTACTACTGTACAGTACTAATGTGTATTGTAATTTGTTTCATATTTATGTGCTTCAAAAACCAAAAAAAAGGTCAGAACGGATTAACCGGATTTACATTGAACCCTATGGGAAAATGTGCCTCGGTTCACGACCAATTCGGTTCGCGACCAGAGTCAGTTCACGAATTAAGTTCGTGAACCGAGGTATCACTGTATTTGTATAATCACCAAATTTCATTTCATATATAGCATAGTATGACTAAAGGCATTGGAGGAATGAGCTTCTAATTAAAAAAGTTGCAAGTCAAAAATGTGGCTATTTTTTGCAAAAAAACACGTAGTACCTTTAATTTTACAGTTTTTGTTTCATCCATCACGTAGTGAGACTAACGTCAATGGAGGAATTCACAGTGGCAAGAATGTAACTACCTTGCCTGGTATACAGGAAGTCGTAAGTTGAACCCCGTCCCTCACACCTGCTGTATGTTCGTAGTTTGCATGTTCTCCCCATGGTCGTGTGGCTTTTTCCCTCCACATGCATTTAGTGTATTTGACTGCTATGTCGATTTTTTTCACCCAAAAATATGCATGTTAAATTTCCCAGTTTTTATTGTATATACAGCATTGTAAGACACAATTCAATGGAGGAATTCACTTCTCATTGACCCCTAACCGTTTACCATAACCCTAACTAGGCTAACAGGGTACTGTATATGGATTATTTTGGGAGTCCCTATTCCATTTCCGGGAGCCCCACAACCACTTCCTTGGTGTTCACATTCCCGCATGAAGAATCGGAACTCCGAGATTTGGAATTGAGACTCCTGCTTTGGATTTAGGACTTCTTAGGGTTGCAAGTGAGATGCCTCAAATATGCCTTTAAACGCGTCTCAGCGAGATGAGTTGAATCACCATTCTGGCGAATTGCCCGATGATGCTGGTTGCAATTACCAGCGAAACGTCGTACTCAAATTGTAAATGTTGTGGCTTCAACACACCGGTGGGCTAAAGCAGTGAACTATTTGTCTTTGTCAACGTGACACATTTTTTACTGATTGGCCGTGTCAGTTGGTGGAGGGTTACGACACATTTATAAATAAACGCGATCTAAACCCAAAAACGTTGATTATGAATAACATTGGTCGCGAAAGCCTACGTGTTAAATTGGTATACTTATGTCAAACTAATGACAAATACTATATTCTATCATAATTTTTTATTTATTTTTAAACAATATTTTTTATATGTTATGTTTGGCTTGGGTCTAATTGTCCACCGTCAACTGACATTGGCTGTAATTGGCCACGGTCCCTTACGTTTTGGAAAGCTTCAGGGCCACTTCCTGGAGTCGTGGAGTTCTGTCATTACTCGTACATTTTATAAAAGCGTGTTTAAAAAAAAGTTTTTTTAAATATTATTTTACCGTGCTTGACGTGTTACGTGTCCCCTCTGGTGGACAAGTGCAGTATCACAAGCAATCAATTCGTAGTTGTGAGTCGCTGGTGATGTGGCGTCCTGGCGTTTGTCCGAAGTACGGTTGGCTGCAATGAAGCCGTGAAGACACCACACAGTGCCACTGCTGCTGTTATCGTGCCGAGGCACTGCAGTTGTCATACTAACCCTTAACCCTAACCCCCTGAACTTGACCCTAACCCTAATGGCCTAACTCTCAACTAACCCTAACCCTGAACTCTAACCCTAATCCAACCATGACCCTAACCCTTAACATCGACCTGGACCCTAACTACCTTAACCCTAACCCCCAACCACTAACTCCTAGCCCTAACCCCTAATCCTAACCCTCACCCAAACCCTTACACAATTTTGTTCATAAACGGCATAGGCTAGTATGCCAATTTGCTTTTTGGCCAAAGAAGGTATGATGATTTTCTTGGCAAACCTGAGGTGAAAATTTTATCGTGAAATTTTAAATTTTGTACGTAATACGTAGCATACTACAGCAAACACAATGGAGGAATGCACTTTTTGTTAAAAAATAAAGCTATGGAAATTTGGCTCATTTTGGCAAAAAAACTGTATAAGTTAGTATGCTGATTTTCTTTTTGAGACGTGAAAATGTAATGGTGAAATGTCTCACTTTTAATGTAATATATAGCATACTAATGCTAAACAAAAAGGAGGAATTAACTTTTTCTTGGAAAATTAAGATGTGAAAATTTGGCTCATTTTAGCAAATAAACTGCATAGGTTAGTATGCTGATATCTTTTAGAGATGTGAAAATGCAATCGTTAAATTTCTCACTTTTAATGTAATATATAGCATACTACGGCTAAATACAAAAGAGGAATGAACTTTTGTTGAAAAATAAAGATGTAAACATTTTGCTAATTTTGGCTAAAACGACATAGGTTAGCATGCTTATTTTTTATGGACGTGAAAATTGCATAGTGAAATTTCTGACTTTTAATTAAACATATGGCATACTAAGGCTGACCCAACCGAATTTGTTGAAAAATAAAGCTGTGGAAATTTGGCTTATTTTGGCTAAAAACGGCATAAGTTAGTATGCCAATTTTAATATTTACTTGAACATTTCATCGTGAAATGTCTGACTTTTAATCTACATATATCATACTAACCCTATCCCAAAACCCTAACCCCCCTGACCCTAACCCTTAACCGCTAACCCTAAACAAACCCAAACCCAACCCTCTTTTGTATTGACAAATTGTCAACTTTGCACCTTAACGTTTGTTCTGAAATATATTTCGGGAAATGATTGCGGGGGGGGGGGGGTTGACAATCACTGTCAGATTACACAAAATAAACGAAATTGATCGCAGGGAAGTATATTTGAAAAAACCTCGCAAAAACTCAATATTCAGAGCGCGGACTCGCCTGAATTACATACAGGCTGCCGATAATCACCACGCAGGCCGCAATCTAAACACGTGTTGACGCACGATTTAAAACTTCATCCCTCTTGGGAACGTGTTACAGCCTCCTCCTCGCCTCGTTACAATGAAAAACAATGTGAGGATTTTGCACTTAAATAGCTTTAATGTTACACTTAAAAAAGCGACGGTCTACGAGTCTAGGCTATTACTAACTCTAAACACAAGACAGGCCTCGTAACTGTGTTTGACAAAACAATTCCACTGAATGAGCTGGCAACTCACCTTGAGGAGGTGGAATCCACCTTGACGAGCTGCTAAGCCATATGGTCGAGCTGGTGATCCACCTTGAGGAGCTGCTAAGCCACATGGAGCAGCTGTGATCGGTAGTTGAAGACGAATTCAACGACGCCACAAGAACCACGCGTCCTCCACACGGTGACCAGCCAAGATGGCGCCCTGCGTGGGGAATCCCCGCCCGCCCCGCCCCGCCCCGCCCCGCCCCGCCCCGCCCCGCCCCGCCCCGCCCCGCCCCGCCCCGCCCCCGCCCCCCGCCCCGCCCCGCCCCTGCCTACGACGCTCCCCGCCCTCAACCTCCCCCCACGTGACGCCTCGCTCCGCACGCGCCTTCCCATCAATCATCCTCTAGCCGCCTGTCACGACTCTCGTTCACCACCTGCCCTCTATTGCTCGCTGCGCCCTCTACAGTGCCACTTCCTTAATTATCTCTTCCCCTTTCTAATTTCTCTCAGCACCTGTGTTCTTCACATAAAAAAAATAGTAACTCCATGTAACGTGTATTTTTTTATTCAATCTCCGACACTTCCATGTATGAAAATGAAAGTATGTTCCAAATACAAATCCACACCGTGAAAGCAATCGCCACTAAACTTGTCTGGTATTCAATTCGTGGTTACGTCTGCCATCTTGGTGGACATGTGCAGTACAGGCCAACACAGTTCGCCAGCAGTTGCCGCTGTCAGGCGTCACCCCGCGCGTTCCCGCAGTTGTGAGTCGCTGCTGCTGCTGCGGCGTCCTGGCGTTAGTCCCAAGCGGGTTGGCTGCGATGAAGCCGTGAAGACGCCGCACAGCGCCACTGCTGCTGTCACCGCGCCAGGCACTGCAGTTGTACCACGTGACCACACGGTGGCGCTACAGCACCATGTTGGTTAAGGTATTTCAGCGAGTGTCCATGTTGGTTAGGTCATTTAGCGAGTGTCCATGTTGGTTAGGTTATTTAGCGAGTGTCCATGTTGGTTAGGTTATTTAGCGAGTGTCCATGTTGGTTAGGTTATTTAGCGAGTGTCCATGATGGTTTGGTTACTTAGTGAGTGTCCATGTTGCTTAGGTTATTTAGCGAGTGTCCATGTTGGTTAGGTTATTTAGCGAGTGTCCATGTTGGTTAGATCATTTAGCGAGTGTCCATGTTGGTTAGGTTATTTAGCGAGTGTCCATGTTGGTTAGGTTATTTAGCGAGTGTCCATGTTGGTTAGATCATTTAGCGAGTGTCTATGATGGTTAGGTTACTTAGTGAGTGTCCATGTTGGTTAGGTCATTTAGCGAGTGTCCATGTTGGTTAGGTTATTTAGCGAGTGTCCATGATGGTTAGGTTATTTAGCGAGTGTCCATGATGGTTAGGTTCCATGTTGGTTAAGTATAGGAGTATGTGGTTAGTCTAGGAGTGTCCATGTTGGTGTGTATGTTGAACTTCTTTCACACCGTACATAGCCAACCATGGTCATCGGAGGTGCCGGGGAGGGACACCAAACTAAGCACGAAAAGCAGTTCTAAAGAAAATATATTTTCAACTTAGATTTTAAAAATGCGTAGCTCCAGTCACTTCTTAATCTCGGAGGGAAGAACATTCCAGACGGCTGCAGAAGCGCATCTGAAAGCGTGCAATGCAGCGACCGTCTTTGTTCGATGACTTGCCAAAAGCTGCTACGAGGATGACCGGAGTTTGCGTGATGGTGATGCTCTTTGATGATACCAGCAAGGTATTGGGGTTCACTTGTGGCCAGCGCTTTGTATGTGTAAAGTAGTCACTTGGCGGGAGACGACTTTGACGGGTAGCACACCTTTTTATTAACACCAAACTGTTACACGGGTGGCAACTGCCACATAACCCACGAGGTTCCCCTGAGCTATACCCACACGGGCTCTCACGCCCCGTAGCTTCTTGGAACACACCCGGCTGGGTTATTAGTCTCGACTCTGGGTCCCACAACCTGGTTCCACATGGACACCAGGCCCCGGGTCCCACAGCCCTCGCCTCTGAGCCGCACAGGGTCCCGGGCCCTTACAAGGACAGCGGGGCTAGGGGTCTCAGGGCCCTATCTCTTCATACTCCGTCTTCGATCTTCAGCTGGTAATAACTCCCCGAGGTGCTCTCGCGCCGCTTCCCCCTTTATAGTCCTCCATGCGGACGTCGCTGAGAGCACCCACCCAAGTGACCAATCACCCAGCGCGCTGCCCACGATCCTGTTTCCCATATCGTGTCTGCCCGGTGCATAACCACGCACCCAGCGCCGCCCCGTGATCCATCACTGTCAGCGTGCGTCAACACCCCCACTCGATGTAGCCACGCCCGGCGCGCGCACACCCACACCTCCACCTTGTCAGCGCGCACCGCCACTACATCACCCCCTACCACATAGCTCGCAGCCGACCCGGCTGCTAA
>NW_026890871.1:0-57142 GCF_015708825.2 Lethenteron reissneri | reverse complement strand
GTGCACTGTGTGTGGGAAGTCGTTTGCAGGGTCATCAGTTCTTCAGAGCCACCAAGAATACATACGGGAGAGAAACCCTTCAAGTGCACTGTGTGTGAGAAGACATTTGCACGGTCATCAGTTCTTCAGAGCCACCAAAGAACACACACGGGAAAGAAACCCTTCAAGTGCACTCTGTGTGGGAAGGCATTTGCAGAGCCATCATCTTAAAAACACAAGAGAACACACCAGGAGAGAAACCCTTCAAGTGCAGTGTGTGGGAAGGCATTTTCAGATTCATCTACTCTTAAAACACACCAGAGAACACACACAGGAGAAAAACCATTCAAGTGCACTGTGTGTGGGAAGGCGTTTGCACAGTCACACATCTTATACACACCAGAGAACACACACTGGAGATAACCCTTCAAGTGCAGTGTGTGTGGGAAGGCATTTTCAGATTCATCTACTCTTAAAACACACCAGAGAACGCACATAGGAGAGAAACCATTCAAGTGCACTGTGTGTGGGAAGTCGTTTACACAGTCAGCACATCTTATAACACACCAAAGAACAGACAGGCATCAGAAGATCCACAAAGAGTGGAGTCTGAAATCTGCTTGTGAAAGTCAAAGTGCTGCAATGAGCCCATCCCTCGTGAAACAAAAAACTGAAGAAAATCCCAGCTTGGACACTTTGAAAGGTATCAAGGTGAAATGTGAAGAGGTGAAGGTGAAATGTGAAGAGGTGAAGATGAAATGTGAAACAATGGTGAAATGTGAAGCAATGAGGTAAAGATCGAAGAAGTGAAGGTTAATATGAAGATGAAGATTCAACTTCCAAATTCTAACCTTCACATCGATGGAGGCAACGTAAGCAGGAGGAGAATTCTGATTCTGAGGCAGAGCGAGGCAACTCCCACGTTTGTGGAAGTGGAGGTGTGGCTGGACTTTTAGACAATACAAAGTCAAGGGGAGATTCGGTAGATGTGTAAGCTTGAGACAATGAAGCGCCAATAGATTTACCTTTGTCACAGGCCTTTAATGAAAAGAATGTGAAGGTGAACCCTCAATTCCTAGGTTCAACCTGCAGAGTAAGAGCGGCCAGTATTTATGGACCTGTGGGTTGGGTAGATGTCTAACCAAGAGCGAGAGCCAATAAGCTCCCAAGCTTCCACATATAATTATAATGTTTTGCATTCATAAGGTGCTTGCTTAATTCCCTCAGTAGGGTGCGATAATTGATGTGTAATCTCCGTTGTGTAATTTCTAGATAATGTTTGGAATTACCCAAATCTTGACCATGATACCAACATGCAATGACCTAAGCATTTGAATGACACAATAGTATGTTTTACATCCACTGTTCAGCAGACGGTGGAAATTTTGGTTAATGTTACTGGAGTAGCCATGGGTGCCTGTCAGATTTCAACATTGAACCCTCTGCAATAAATAGATAATGTGCGACCACTTGGCTTCCCTTAATCTGAGTGTCGACATGCCAGCCTGAATGTTTCTAACCGACGCAGATGTTCCATTTAGAGGGGTCCACGTTTCACATGCCTGTAGAAGGGAGGGCATGACTGTGGCTGAGAAGACCCGAAGCTTCGTGCGGAGCGACAGACCAGGTGGCTTCCACTCAGCATTGCGCAGCTGATGAAAAGAGAATGCCGCCCGACTGATTCGGACCACCCACACACAGTGTACGCACACAGACCGCAGTGTAGACGTATTGTACACACACACAGTGTCTACACAATAATGTTCACACTGAGACCTTTACCAGTGGCAAAAATATAGTAATAGGTTTTTTACCCTTTCACTGGTACAAAAACTGACACTTTTATACAAGGCATCATGTTTGCAATAACCACAACACAAGCAGTAAAATGCAAACCAGTTGAAAGGGTAAAAACCTATTACTATATTTTGCCACTGGTAAAGGAGGTCTCAGTGTAAATGCTTACCCTGAGCTCTCAATACTCTGATAGTGTGCTGTCCTTTGAGTTGTACGCCTTTGGTGTCAATCTGGTCCAACACCAATGGAGACTAGGCTCTAAGAAAAGCTGTCACGGGTGTGGACCAATCAACTTCAAGAACAGTGCATATCATCAGAGTTGTTTCTTTTGTTTGCATTTTGACTGCTTGTGTTGTGGTTATTTCAAACATGATGCCTTGTATAAAGGTGTCATTTTTTGTACCAGTTGAAAGGGTAAAAACCTATTACAATAATCTTCTTGGTTCTTTCGGTAAAGTTCACGTGACTTTACCGAAAGAACCAAAAAAATTATTGTTTTATTTTTATTATTTTATTACTTCCCTTCTATGTAACTTTACCAAAAGAACCAAGACGATGAATCCCTGTAGCCACGAAAGCTTTAAATCGAAATATTACAATAATGTTCACGTTGTTGAGCTCACGCACCCAAGAGAGGGAGCAATGGAAAGAAATCTAAATAAACTAAAACTCTAACCCCGTTGATTCGCTCTAAGGACGTCACCACTCCTCATCACCTCATCGGTGTGAGACGCAGGGACGAGGTGATCCCCGCTCGTGACGTCATGTCACCCCAACTTCCCTCCACCGCGCTCTCTAGCGTTACGTCACGACTTGTTAGTCACTGCTTATTTCCGTGACGGGTAAAATCCTTATTTGGGCAAAACCACACCCGGTCACTGGCCTATCCTTAACATAATTTATCCAGTTACAAAGCCGTTCGTGGGGGGAGCGTGTTGTGCCCCGCAAGTGACGTCATGTCACCTGCTGCCGCGTGACGTCACGAGATACCAGGAGGGTGCCTCTCCTCGCGCGCATTCACTGAGATCCGAGGTGAGAAGTTCACATCGTGGTTGTTGTTGTTTACCCAGGTAGAGCCTCGCTCCTCTCTCTCTCGTAGGGATATCAATTGAGAAGCAGCGAGTATGGAATCGATGTCCAGGTTGGAAAATTACAACGTGGGGCCTAGCCAAGAGGGGCTTTTCCTCCTGCTCTCGCCTGATTGATTTTGCTTTAATTCTCTGCTTAAGTTTAATTTGTCTTCACCTGTCTCACTACTTTTAAACTTTTTTTTATATTTCTAGAGTTTATTTTTATTTCACCAGGCTAAGCCCACTTGAGGAGCTATACCGCTCTTTTCAGGAGCGACCTGCCCACAACAAAGTGGCTTATCAACGTGTGAAAATGTATATCGGTCAAATACTCTAAACGCGTGGCGATGTTGACTCTTAATGTGCAGGGGAAACCCGGAGGATCCAGAGAAAAAATCTACGTGACCATGGGGAGAGAGACACGCGAACTCCAAATATACATTCATAGTACAGGTTTGTTTGGGTTAGATCGCGTGAATATATAAATGTGTCGTTAAACCCACTCCCACCCGACACAGCCAACTAGTAAGGTTTGTCACGTAAACAGAACGTGCCAATTCGTCACTAGTACAGCACAACCGGTTGTGTATTGGAGAGTCAAGCCACAACATTTACAATCTGATTACGATGTTTCTCCAGTAATTGCAACTAGCTTCATCAGGCGACAGCCGAATGTGTATTTTGTCACGGTTTTTTGGTTGTTATACAATCGCAGGGCTTGTTTGCTTCATGATGAGGACAGCTTTTAGATTCGTTACCCTTTGAGAGCTTCAGGATAGATAATGTGGGATGTTTTGCCATTTGGTGGGTTTAATCGAATGAAGCTTAAATTTTGCCATATATGTCGACAGAAAATTGGTGGAAGAGCTCTTTGCATCTCAAGAAGAGATTGAAGCTGCCGTTTCACACCATGATCCTGAAGGCACAGAAGTCCATTGCGAAAATCGTATTTTGTGTTGACAAGCCTGTTGCTGGGTCAGTTTGGCCAAGTAGGAAATGGTAGCCATCATCACCTTGCCAGAAAATCAGTGGATATTGAAGAGCACCATGGGGTCGCTGTTTTTCATTTCTGTGTAGGGTATTATTCCTCAGTTATAAGACAATGCCTCAAGTGCCATGTTATTCAGCAGTCAGAATGAAAGCGACTTCAGATGTTGATGACATCGTTGCAATGCTGGTTAGCCTGTCTAGTATTGTCAGACATGCAAGTAGATCTGTGGTAATGTAGGTAGGTCATTAGGTAATGGCAGCAGACTGCCAATGCGATTATGTAGCTGGCCCTGCAGTTAAAATTTGGGCATGGAGCCAGATGTTGGATTGAGTTGGTTGGTTGTCAAAACATGTAATTTGGAAGCGTGAGTTCTACTATTGTTGGTTCGGAAATGGCTTGCATAGGCAGTGTTGCCAGGTATCAATACATGAATAGGCTCGGGATGGTCATTAATTTAACTTTATGGTAATTACCGTAATTAAATGCTTTTTGGCGACTGTCCCAACGCGCACATAAATGGCGTGGATCATTCTGTTGTCATGTCGTCCAAGCGCAGCGAGGACGAATGCGCAGAAGAGCTGAACAAGCGAATGCACTCCATGCTCGGGTATGGGCAGGATCATACGTCTTATCCAAAGCTGCTCAAACTGCCTCTACACGACTTTATTTGTCATAACGGTATGCATAATACAGTGAAACTGCTCTCTTCATTATTATTTGTGACCTACCAATGTCTGCAGCCAGGATCAATCGACAATCCTATTACCTGCAGATATTTAACAGATGAGATGTGTTGCACCGTTAATTCCTCCTGTTTGATAATACTTCTCTTGTCCGTATACATCTGTGCAAACGCGTACTATGGTATGTACTGTTTACAAAGTGTGTTCACAAATCCACACCGAGAAACACGATGATTGACAGAGGGGTGTAAATATTTTTTTCAATCATGTATTTAAATAGAGGTACTGCAGTTTTAAAGATATACAGCAAAACCTTGGATTGCAAGTAACTTGATCTGCGAGTGTTTGGCAAGACAAACAACATTTTAAAATAAAATTTCACTTTATAAACGAGCGAGGTCTTGCAATATGAGTAGTTCGTATACACTTTGTCTGCCGAGCGTCACGTGATCACAACTGAGCCGATGGTTCTTCTCTCTTGCTGCGAGATTGTGGGTAATCGTCTCCCATGCTCGGTCTCAGTCGGCGTGCCTCACTCGTATAGTCAACATCTGTGCGAGCGTATACTGTTTACTTTAGTGTTGTGGCCACGTGTGTGCGTAAAGCATTTTTTAAATTTTGTGTCCAAGTGTAGTGACTTCTTTAGTAACTGTACTGCAACAATGGCCCCCATGAAGAAAAAGGTTGAAAAGGAAGGTGGTAAGAAGGAGGCAAAAGCAAGTGTCATTGGATAGGTTCCTTCTTAAAGTCGCACAAAAAGGAAAATATTCCAGTGAGCCAACAGATAGCAGTGATTCCGTTGGTGACAGTGAAAGTCGTCCTACTCAATAACCCTCCTCTCTCTCGTCTCCCTCTCATCAGCCACGATTACATTTAATTAATCAATTTGATTACTTTATATTTAATTTAAATAATACAAATATAAAAATGTATTTTGTATTAATCATTTTAATATGAATATTTTTGGGTTGTGGAACGAATCATCTGAGTTTCCATTATTTCTTATGGGAAAATTCGCTTTGATATATGAGTGCTTTGAATTACAAACACGTTTCCGGAACGAATTATGCTCGCAATCCAAGGTTTTACTGTAGTTTAACAATACAACACTTGCCACCATCCTTCAAACCCATTGGTCAAAAAGAGCAAAGTTTTTGATTACATTTTCATCTCATGTTATGCGAGAGCCCCAGGGCTTATGGGACCCCGGGGTCCCGCCATCAAGTTCAATTGTAGGGAGCTGAACCATGGTACTGTTGCAGCATAGCCCTGGAGGGTCTCTTTATCCATGTCATTGCATGGCATTAGTTGCAAGAAATAGACATGGAGGCAATGGCAACTAATGGATCAGAAGTGTAAATGAAGTGAAGAATGTATGAAAAATAAGACTTTTCCTTTTGGCTACAGAGTTAGCACCTGGTTGCAGCCATTGTGCTGTTTTCAGCTGCCTTGCTTAATGGTGGGCTGGAATTTGATTAGCTGGGGCAGAAGCCATTTGTGCTGTTTTAGTATTCTGTGTAGCTCATTGCTTTTGAGGAGTTGCATTCGATGTAGGTTCAGGCAAAGCAGGACTGGTCACATGCTGTCTTGCTTCTTGCTGTACTGGAGTTTCATAAGCTGTAGGTGCAGCCATCGCAGCACTTGTACGAATGGAATCAATTATTGTAATCGCGTTTGGTGAAGAGAAATGCACGTTTTCCACAAGGCACGTCATAGGTGGAGGTAAAGTTGATAATCAGAAAAAGAGAAAAAAGAGTGTGTGAGTGAATGCTGTGGTGAGATTGTTAATGAAATGATAGTTGGATTTGTAATCGTTGTAGGAATGTGAAGACATAGCCACAAAGGAACGAAGTATAAGGATGTAAGTTGTTGGAGGTAGTAATTGTAGTGATTGGAGTGGGTATGAATAGTATGTGTGTGGTGGTGTGTGTACATATATAATTATGTAAACGCGAGTGTGTGTATGTTCATGCTTTTTATTCCTTACCAGGCGATGTAGACTTGATGTATTTATGTTCTTTGGGTCTTTCGGTAAAGTCATGTAGATAGGTTCAAAGAAAATAATAATAAAAACACTATGACGTTTCGATCGGAACACAAGCGGTCGTCTTCAGGCAAAGGAGTTGACCTCTGAAGGCAAAATGTTGATAAAGGTTTGGGGATGGGCGTGGCCCAAGTGTATCGGCGGCAACCGAGGTCATGGGCGGTGTACCACTTCCAATGCAGCAACAATGACAATGCCATACCACTGCCAATGCAGCAGCAGCTATGTTAATATGAGAGATTAGCATGTAAATGTAAGATCGCAGAGCATCCAGAACGACGTCGGCGCACAAAGTGGCTGTGTTAGTGTGAGAAATTCTGTTAGTCCAGATTTTAGGGACTAAACAGGCATGGCATTGGATAGAGAAGAGATTGAAAAATAGGAGGTGATCAGACCTGCTGATGACTGGTACCAGGAGTGTCAAGATCGGCCTCTGTGGAGGAGGCTGGTGACGTATGCTGCAGGGCAGTTGGAGGTATTTACTCTGCAACAACAATGAGGTCAGAGGAACGATGCTCACGTGGATGGGTAGAATGCTGGGTGCCTAAAACGAGCACAGCTGATGTATCTGTCAATCATCTCAGTCATCCCTTGACACCTGGATTATTCCCATGGCCTGCTGACAAGTGACCCACACTTACATGGCATTAAATTGCACCTATCATGGGATATGCACTGTGACAAGGTTACTTCCAATTATTGATGAATGGTGGCGGTTTTGTTTATACAGTGGTGCCTCAGTATACATCGTTAATTCGTTCCAGAAGATAGGACTTATACCGAAAATGACGTATACCAAACGAATTTTTCCCATAAGAAATTATGTTTTATATGGCATATTATACATTAATGGGATTGTATTAAATAATTTAAACTACTTATTACTAAAATGCATACATAAATTAAAATAAAGGCATAAATACATTAGAATAAATTGAAATAAAATGTAACATCAATTTACCTTGCTGAGAGGAGTTATTTTTTGGAAGCAGAGTCCCCTTCCATTAAAACTTCAGGAAGCTGAAATTCTGGGGTTTTTTTCTCTTTTTTCCGTCTTTTTTCTTGACTTGGACCTGGTTGAGGCTCACCAGGTTTGAGTTTTACTAAAAACCAGTCCATTGAAGTTTGTTTTTGCCTTCTTACAATGTTCCTGAAGTGTGACATTGGTCTTTCCATGCAATACTGTTATGGCTTGTTGACTGAGGAGCGGCGCTATGTTTCAGTCGTGAACGGGATATACGCGGGCACACGGTGACTCATCCCGACCCATAAAAGTTATAGCAAGCGCGTCATATCCTAAACAAGACGTATCCAAAGACATTTTTTTTCTCGTCAAAACACGACGTATACCAAATTCGACGTTTTCCAAAGCGGTCGTTTACCGAGGTATGACTATCTGTTACTGATTCATGTGAAATGTATGTATGTTAGAGTTTTTTTGTGGGGAGCAGTGGCGCAGGTATTTTACTGCATTATGAACTCAGCAAACATGATTGATAAGTGGTAACTGAACTTATTGTGGGCCTCTGCTATGTTGATTGATCTTCCATTAATTTCTTGGTGATGTGAGGAAGCATTAATACTGAGCAGATGAAGGTGGCCAGGCATGGTTCTGGACACACCACCACCTTTTTACCATGCCACTGTATGAGCGTATAAAGTTTGTATTTTCTGTAAAGTATATTAACTCTTTTGAACACAGAGGTTAAATCAAAACAATAGTTTATTTTAGTTTTCCTCTGGAACTTTTTATAAGAGTGGTAACAGTCAGGAAATTAACATGGCACATATGCAGCTGAGGTTAGATCTGTTCATCCGAGCATTCAATTCTAGGGCGTCCAAGCATATTTATGACCATTTGTCCTATCATTGTTCCTTAGCAGCCCGTGTGATGAATTGGGGAATCTCTTTTTCACTATATCATGATTATTTTAATAAGAATAGACGTGTAAGTCGTGTGTGACTGTATATATGCATTCCTCTGTCCCACCATACTGACATGGTGTGGATTTTTTTTTCTGTCTGCAGCTGGCGTTTCCTCTACAGAATTGGTGTGATGGAGCAAATGCACTCAGCGCAGCTCAGTACAAAAAGGCAGCAATGTGACCAGTATGCAAATAGCTCGGATCGTCCTGGAAACTTGACACAGCACCAGAGAACACACACAGGATATAAACCCTTCAATTGCACTGTGTGTGCGAAGGCATTTTCACAGTCATCAGGTCTTCAGAGGCACCAGAGAATACACACTGGAGAGAAACCCTTCAAGTGCACTGTGTGTGAGAAGGCATTTTCACAGTCATCAGTTCTTCAGAGGCACCAGAGAACACACACGGGAGAGAAATCTTTCAGGTGCACGCTGTGCGGGAAGGCGTTTGCATTGTCATCACATCTTCAAATACACCAGAGAACACACACAGGAGAGAAACCCTTCAGGTGCACTGTGTGTGATAAGGCGTTTGCACAGTCATCGGATCTTCCGAGACACCAGAGAACACACACGGGAGAGAGATCTTTCAGGTGCACGCTGTGCGGGAAGGCGTTTAAACAGTCACCACATCTTCAAAAACACCAGAGAACACACACAGGAGAGAAACCCTTCAGGTGCACTGTGTGTGATGTGGCGTTCGCACATTCATCACATATTCAAAGACACCAGAGGACACACAGGCATCAGAAGATCCTCAAGGAGTGGAGTTTGAAATTGGCTTGTGAAAGTCAAAGTGCTGCAATGAGCCCATCCCTCATGAAACAAGAAGCAGAATATAATCCCAGCTTGGACACTTTGAAAGGTATCAAGGTGAAATATGAAGAGGCGAAGGTGAAATGTGAAGAAATTACAGTGAAGAGCGAAGAAATGAAGGTAAAATGTGAAGATGAAGATTCAACTCCAAAATCAGACCTTCACATCGATGGAGGCAACGTGAAGCAGGAGGAGATTTCTGACTCTGAAGCAGAGCGAGGCAACTTCCCAAAGTTTGTGGAAGTGGAGGTGTGGATGGACTTCTTAGACAATACAAAGTCAAATGGAGACCCTGTCGATATGTAAGCTTGAGACAATACGCTTCCAATAGATTCACCTTTGTCAGGCCTTTCATTAATTTTGACTTAAAACTTTCGTAACTGCAGGAATTCATATGCTTTGGTTCTTTCGGTAAAGTCACGTAGATAGAAATTAAATTAAAGCAAAAAACCCACGACGTTTCGATCGCAACACAAGCACCTAAATTCTACCTTTAATGAATGTCAAGTTGAACACTCGGTTCCTAGGTTTAACCTACAGAGTAAGAGCAGCCAGTATTTGTGGACCTGTGAGTTGGCTAGATCTCTAACCAGGAGTGAGAGCCAATAAACTTCCAAGCATTCACTATCTTATATATACATGTCATTTTCTGTCTGTGTGTGTGTGCACAATTGTGAGAGATTTGGCTCTCAAATCGTATGGTTTATGTAAAAAAAATAGCCAGGTACCACTCCGTAAGCCCCGTGGTGAGTAAACGATATTTCCTTTTCCCCGTCCATCAACTTTAAAGTCGTTAAATTAGCTATTTAGTGTAGTTTCCATTTATTTATTAAATAGCGCGTGATCGGCCATACCAACTCACACGCATTTGGTGGGGGGGGGGGGAAGGCCCCTACCAAGTCACGCATTCGGTGGGGGTAAGGGGGACATTTTCTTTAGTGTTAAACATGCTAAATTCCCCCCATTCCCCACCCCGATTCGTGCAGTTACTACTATAGAGTCACATAGATACTAATATAGCATTATTGTAGCGCGGGCAGAGGGATGGTGGGGGGGGATAGCGGCCCAGCCTGCGAAGATGCCACCTCTGTCAGGTTAGTAGTTTGGTCACACCACAGTCAGTATGCTCTGCTGTAGTGAAAGCAGGTACCACCACAGTATGCACTCCTGTAATCATAGCAAGCACCACCACAGTTGGTATGCACTGCTGTTATAGTAGGTACCATCACAGTATGCACTGCTGTGGTGAAAGGTACCCACCACAGTGGGTATGCACTGCTGTAATCATAGAAGGTACCACCACAGTATGCACTGCTGCAGTGAAAGCAGGTCCCACCACAGTATGCACTGCTGTAATCATAGCTGGGACCACCACAGTCGGTATGCACTGCTATAATCATAGCAGGTACCACCACAAATAAGATGGTTCAAATAAGTGTAGTTACATCTTTTTTGCATGGTTAATTACATCTTTCCAATGATTACTCAGTTTGTAACCCTCATCACGGTTGAAATTATGTCTGTGTTTGTATATTTGTATGGCTTCGTGTACAAACCTTTGATGGTAGCCAGGAGGTTTGCAGAGCACCTTGGTCTCGGAAAAGACAATTTCATGAGAGCCCACAGAGTTGTAGCAATGATCAGCAACAGCCGAAGAATCAGTTCTGCCGTGTTTCAGATCTGACTTGTGCTCGCGGACACGATCAGAAACATGACGTTTCGTTTCTCCAATGTAGCAATCACCACAACTGCAACTCAATTTGTAGACTCCAGGATACTGTAAGTCAGGAACGACATCCTTCACAGATGGAATCAGATCACGGATTTTATGCACTGTACTGAATCAGACTTGGATCTTATGTTTGTTTAGGCTCAGTCCTTTATTATGCAGTCTACTCTTGGTCTTAAGCCTCACCTTACCATATTTTGCGAGTTCAGATGCTGGTGTTACTGATAGGTTTCTTAGCATTTTTAAGGATGGTGGCAATTTCAAATCTAGCAACGTCTGTCACGATGTGTCGCAAGCCTTTCAGGGCTACGTCGACTGGGGGATTATATCCACTGGGATATGTTTAGGGGTGACTGCGAAATTCAACCTCTTAGCTCGTACCGATTTTAGGCTGTCTGAAATTTGGATATTACTCTGATTGATGACAATCTTGTTGACATCTAACTTTTGAACGTGTGGCTCTGGCTTCTTTTTTGACAGGAGGTTGAATTTAGCGATCAAGTTAACTTTGGTTGACATTGAATTAGCAGAGGAGACTGTCATGTTATCTACATGGTCCCAATCAGAAGTGGACATTTTTTCTGTTAATTGTAAGTGTGATTGTAAGACAGTCTTGTCTAAATGATCAAGTTCAAATCGGAGCAATCTTTTTCTCTCTGAGATTAGCGATAGGCTGGCTTTAAACAAGATCCGTTTAGCGTTAGAAATCACAGCAGCAGATGTGAGTGTATCGCGGCATCTCTTGACTTTACTGAAAGAACTAAAGAGTATAGATTCCTGCAGTCACAAAAGCTTCAAGTCAAGATTCACCTTCAAATAGTTCAAAACCACTGCTCTGATACTTTATTTTCTTCTGCTTTCACTCACTGGGGTTGTACTCAATTTGAATTCTATACAATATCTGGAAAATCACAGAAAAATGTAGAAATTTTATCATAATTTAGAAGAAAAAATGTGACTTACCTTGTTTCAAGAGCTGAAGAAATAAAAAACACCAAAAACACTTTGTTGCTGCGTAGAAAGATTTAATTAACTTTTTCAATAAAGAAACGTCAAATTTAAAGTGAATTTGCGTAAAAATATTTTTATTTCCGCTCGACCATCTTCTGCGGGAGTGTAAAAATCCACCCGCTCATGATTATTGACCGGGGGGTGGGGGGCTTCTTTTACAGTGACGTTACGTACAGATGTAAAGATGTAGCAGTGTGCTGCGTATATTTATTTATTTTACTTTGCGTAATTTTTTTTTATTCAGCTCGACCCTTCCTCTGCGTTAGTGTATCATGAATATTAATGAGGAGGGGTGGGCCTTATGCAGATTGACGGCACGCGGGGGAGGGGGGGTGACGTCAAGCGTGGGACACACACAATCTTGGATTATAGTAGTGTAATAAAAGACTCCGTCAGGCGATGCTGGTCTCCGTTTGTCTTTTATTTAGGTTCTTCTCCGCACCCCCCACTGGCCTCCTCCCGGACCAGTGTCGTCTCGCGCGCGCCCCGCGCACGCTCTCTCTCTCGCGTGCCACCCACGCTCTCTCACGCGTGCCCCACACGCTCCTCCGTTAGCTCCTCTATTCCCGCACTCTGCAGACCGCTGGCCGACGGCGTGCAGAGGTCCTTCTGCCACGTGGCCGATGGTGCGAATCTTTCCTCACCACCCAACGAGGCTCAGCCTCTTAACTTCCCCGACTGCCCCGATATCTTCCGGGCTCCCACTTATATACATTCCCCCCCACGTGACCCTGACTCCTCACCTTCCGGATCCTCAGATCCGGCCTTCCCATACTACCCCGCTGGCTCCGCCCCCATTCACCTCGCCTCCCATTGGAGCCGAGGTGAACGGTGGCCCCTCCCACACGTCCCGCAAACCAGGCTCCGCCCCCCAATACCCCAGGCCGTGTGATTGGACCAGAGCCCAGCAACAACCCCATTTACGCTCGCATTACAGTAGTACTATTATCAGGCCTGGATTTTTGCCACAAAATTAATCCACTTCCGGCTCCTTACTGTCCTCTCTGCACACGCATGGCTCACCTCTAAGATATTGCAATATTTATAAAAACCGTGGACTATTCGAAAATATCTACATCTAAGTACCAGCACTACCGACCTCCTTCTACACAACAGACGCTATACAACAGCTACGACTAAATACATCAAGTCTACATCGCCTGGTAAGGAATAAAAAGCATGAACATACACACACTCGCCTTTACATAATTAGAGATGTAAACACACCACCACACATTATTCATACCCACTTCAATTACTACAAACAATAACTCCCTCCAACAACTTACATCCTTATACTTCTTTCCTTTGTGGCTATGTCTTCACATCCCTACAACGATTAGTTTATTTATGAATAAATTATGTTAATGAGTGACTGGGCGTATCTTTGATTAGGATTTTAACCCAAATAAACTCCTTTAAAAAGTAAAAAAACCAACGGTTTTATTAACAACTTTGTTTAACTCCCTGTCGAGAACCGCGTCAATGGCGCCTGCTCCCACATCAATGCTTGCTTGAATTAATTTATTACTTTATAAATTAATCTTCAATGTACAACTTTTGTTTGTGTGGAGTGAGGGTGCCCGTAACTCGTTCACAGAGCAGGCGCGCCTGAGACACGTGGCGCCTGCTTCTTGGGTGAGGCGATTTGAGAGTTTAGGGACCGTTTTTTACCTACACAAATATATATAACTAATAAGGTATCCATAAAAAATGTGAATTGCTTCATAAGAGCCAATTAATTGATTAAGTGATACTCTTTGGTTTTTTCAGTAAAGTCCTGTCGGTTAAAATAAGACGAAAACAAATCAATTAAATCACGTTTCGGAGGCAACACAAGCACCCGTCTTCAGGTGGAACAGTCACAGCAAAATTACTGTGAACTCTAAGATACACGACCTTATATACTGGTTAAGGGGAGGGGGGCCGTGGGGGGGGGTATAAGCTGGTGAGGTAAACGACCTGTGAAGCACTATGGGAACCTCATTTGTTTGTATTATGACTGCAGGTATTGCGGTCTATGCAAACATGACTCCTTGTAAAAAGGTGTCAGTTTTGTTGCTAGATAGAAGGGTAAAGAACCAATTATCATATTTTTACTGGCAAATGAGGTTCCCATAGTGTAGATGCTTGCCCCGAGCTCTCATACTCTGATGGTGCATTGTCCTTGAGTTGTGCGCCTTTTGGCGTCATCTGGTCCAACCCATATGAGACTAGGCTCAAAGGAAAGCTATCTCGGGTGTGGACCAATCAACTTCAAGGACAGTGCACATTATCAGAGTTATGTTATTTTGTTTGTATTATGACTGCAGGTATTGCGGTCTATGCAAACATGACTCCTTGTAAAAAGGTGTCAGTTTTGTTGCCAGATAGAAGGGTAAAGAACCAATTATCAGACCTGTGAAGCAGTTACGGCTACGCCTGGAGCTTTGTGATGTAGATGGCGGAAGTAGATAAGCAAGCTAGGATTAAGTCGCCTTTTATTATGCACGCCGGTGGGTTACAGGCAAGCAGTGTGTGAAACGCTAAACAACTACTATGGCTGTACAATTATAAGGCAGCTAGAGTTTAGCTTGGTTGATGACATCTTTCCAATGATTGCTTAATTTAAAACCATCCTCTCGGTTGAAGTTGTATCTATGTTTGTATAGAACAAATATTTGGTAGTATCTGGGAGGTTTTGAGAGAACTTTGGTATCGGAGAACATTGTATCATGAGAACCCGCTGTGTTGAAACAATGATTAGCTACGGCCGAAGAATTCGTTCTGCCGTATTTCAAATCTGATTTGTGCTCGCGAATTCGGTCATAAATGTTGTTTCATCTCCCCGATATAGCAGTCACCACATGTACAACTCAATTTGTAAACACCGGGGTATTGTACGTCAGGAATGACATCCTTTATGGATGGGATCAGATCACGGATTTTGTGTACTGTATTAAATCGGACCTGGATCTTATGTTTGTTTAGAATTTTAGAAATCTTTTTGGTAACGCCTATGTATGGCAACGTCATGATTTTGATCGGAGTTTCAGGTGGTTGTTTCTGCATGGTGGGAGAAACAGCTTGGCCAGGTGGTGTTGGTCTGAGATGTAATGAGCCCTATGGTGTAGTGTTTTGATGAGGAAGTTCTTTTGAGATGGGTGGTGGTGGGAATCAGGCTTCAAGTAGGAATCTGTGTGGGTGGCCTTCCTGTAAACAGAGTGTCCCAAAGAGCCATCGGGCCTCCTCTCAAACAGAACATCCAAGAATGGTAGCTTGCCATATTTCTCCACTTCCATTGTAAATTTGATGGATGGGTGTCTAGAGTTGATGTGGTCTCGGAATTGGTTCAATGCTGGGAGGCCATGTGGCCAAATGACGAAAGTATCATCCACATATCTCTTCCACAGGGAAGGACAAAGGGTGGATGTCTGGATGGCATCTGATTCGAATTTCCCCATGAAACATTGGCCATCACTGGTGACAAGGGGGAACCCATAGGGGTACCCTAATTTTGTTTGTACAAAGTACCATTCTAGGTAAAGTAAGTGTTGGTGAGGCAATGCCTAACCAGCGCAGGTACATCCCAGTTCAGTCAATGTTGGACCAAGTCTTCAATTATTGTTATTGTGTCAGGCACTAGAACCTTGGTGAAAAGAGAGACCACATCAAAACTGGCGATGACCATATCAGGAGACAGTACAATGTCCTTGACCATAGAAACCAATTGGGTTGAGTTAAGTACTGCTGAGGTCGTCTTGCCAGTGAAGGGAAGCAGAGTACCTGATTTTGATACAGGCATGCATCGGATCTGAGTACGTGTGCAAAATTTGGAATTCATTGAAAAGGAAGTAGACTAAATTTAGATTGCAAGATTTGACCACGACACAGAAATCAAGTTAAGTAAAACTGTTCAAAAACCTCTTTCATGAAGGATTTTACGGGAACGGAAATCGGCAAATGACGAACCAGACGTGACGTTACGCTTCAAGAGTGCGGTGGAGGGGGGTGGGTTGAAAACCTTGGTGACATGACATCACTAACGGGGTACACCACCCCCAGGCGTCTCACGCCGATAAGGTAATGCGGAGTAGTCAGAGTTTGTTTATTTAGATTCCTTTTCCATTGCTCCCACTATTGAAGAGAGGCCCCTTGGTTGCATGAGCTCAACAACGTGAACATTATTGTGTATACACTGTTTGTATACACTGTATGTTTGTATACACTGTGTGCCTGTGTACAAACTATCTCAGTCAACCCATGGCACCTGGGTTTTGCCCCGTGACCTCCTGCCGGCGGGCGTTCGACACTTCACGTGGCCTTAACGTGCACATAGCCTGGCACAAGTGCCGTGGTGACGTCACCGCCACTTAGTGGCGAATGGCGGTTGTTGTACTTGTTAATGTGTTTGTTTATACACTCTGTATGTGCAGACTGTGTGTGTACGCTGTGTGGGTGGTCCTAATCAGTCGGGCGGCATCATCTTATCATCAGCTGCGCAATGCTGAGTGGAAGCTACCTGGTCTGTCGCTCCGCACAAAGCTTCGGGTCTTCTCGGCCAGTCATGCCCTTCCTTCTACAGACATGTGAAACGTAGATCCCTCTAAATGGAACATCTGCGCCGGTTAGAAACATTCAGGTTGGCATGCCTACACTCAGATTAAGGAAAGCCAAGTGATAGCGCATTCTCTATTTATTTCAGAGATTTCAAGGTTAAAATCCGACAGGCACACCTGGCTACTCCAGTGGCTGTAAAACATACTATTGTTTCATTTAAAATGCTTAAGTCATTGCAAATATTATTCAGAAATTACATGACGGAGATTACACACCAATTATCGCCCCCTACTCACAAACTCATTCCCACATGCAAGGCTGGTGCAGGGCCACCTGTTGCCACACGGGGGCAGCTACCACGGGGTGCTCTTCGAGTATTTGTGATGAGATATGATACAAAACTCCGAGTCGCTGAGGCAATTAAGTAAGCACCATATAAATGCATTTATCACATAGTGAATGCTTGGGAGCTCATTGGCTCTCACTCCTGGTTAGAGATCTACACAACCCACAGGTCCATAAATACTGGCCGCTCTTACTCTGCAGGCTGAACCTCGGAATTGAGTGTTCAACTTCACATTCTTGCATTAAAGGCACGTGACAAAAGGTGAATCTATTGGGGCTTCATTGTCTCAAGCTTACACATCTATCGGGTCTCCATTTAACGTTGTATTGTCTAAGAAGTCCACCCACACCTCCACTTCCACAAACTGCTGGGAGTTGCTTCGCTCTGCATCAGAGTAAGAATTCTTCTCCTGTTTCACGTTGCCCTCATCGATGTGAAGGTCTGATTTCGGAGTTGAATCTTCATCTTCACATTTTACCTTCACTTCTTCGCTCTTCACCGTCACTTCTTCACATTTCACCTTCGCATCTTCATATTTCACCTTGATACCTTTTAAAGTGTCCAAGCTGTGATTTTCTTCTGGTTCTTGTTTTATGAGGGATGTGCTCATTGCAGGACTTTGACTTTCACAAGTCGATGTCAGACTCCACTCCTTGGAGATCTTCTGATGCCTGTGTGTCATCTGGTGCCTTTTAAGATGTGTTGACTGTGCAAACGCCTTCCCGCACAGAGTGCACCGAAAGGGTTTCTCTCCCGTGTGTGTTCTCTGGTGGATCTGAAGAACTGATGACCATGCAAATGCCTTCTCACAAACAGTGCACTTGAAAGATTTCTCTCCTGTGTGTGTTCTCTGGTGTATTTTAAGATGTGATGACGTTGTAAACGCCTTTCCGCACAGGGTGCACCTGAAGGGTTTCTCTCCTGTGTGTGTTCTCTGGTGTCTTTTAAGATGTGATGAATCTGAAAATGCCTTCCCACACACACTGCACTTGAAGGGTTTCTCTCCCGTGTGTGTTCTCTGGTGTATTTTAAGATGTGATGACTCTGCAAATGCCTTCCTGCACAGAGTGCACCTGAAGGGTTTCTCTCCTGTGTGTGTTCTCTGGTGGCTCTGAAGAATTGATGACCGTGCAAATGTCTTCTCACACACAGTGCACTTGAATGGTTTCTCTCCTGTATGAGTTATCTGGTGATGTGTCAAATTTCCAGTACGATCCGTGCTGTTTGCATACTGGTCGCATTGTTGACTTTGTGGACCGAGCTGAGCTGAGTGCCTTTGCTGCATCAGACCAATTCTGCACAGCAAAGTGGTAGAGGAAGAGTCGTCAGCTGCAGACAGAAAAAAGAAATATCAACACCATCTACGTCTGTATAAAGTCACAGATGAATGCATATATACACAGTCACACATGACTTTCACGTCTATACTTATTCATATATTCATGATATAGTTAAAGAGATCCCCCAAATCATAACATGGGCTCTTAAGGCACACAAGTGGTCAGAAATATGCCTAGAAGCCCTAGTATCTTCAAAATTAATGTTTACCCAAAACTCAAAGCACACAATTTAGGCTATCTGGCTATGAAAGAAATATATATTTAAGCAAATTTCAGCTTACATAGCAAAGGGTGTTGAAAATACTACTTGTATTTTGCATTCATATATAAATTAATTTTCAATCGCAACTTAGGTGAAGCCAGGCTCAGATTTGCTTGAATGCTCGGATGAACAGACTTAACTTCAGCTGCATATGTGCTGTATTAATTTTATGACTGTTACCATGCTCATAAAAGTTCCAGAGGAAAACTAAAATAATCTATTGTTTTTATTTGACCTGTGTTCAAAAGAGTTAATATACTTTACAGCAAATACAAACTTGACACTGTCACACACTGGCATGGTAAAACGGTGGTGTGTCCAGAAACATGCTTGGCTGCCTTCATCTGCTCAGTATTAATGCTATCTCACAACACCAAGTAATTAATTTATGACCAATCAATATAGCGGAGTGCTACAATAAGTTAAGTTTTCACTTATCAATCATGTTCGCTGTCAGCGATAATACAATTATAATTGTTGAGTTCATAATGCAGTGAAATAACTGCACGTAGATAAACTCTTACACACACATTGCACATGAAGTAAACTTGACACAGTGCTCATGCAATGATAGGTGTAATTTAATCCCATGTAAGTGTGGATCACTTGTCAGCAGGTCATGGGAATGATCCAGGTGTCAAGGGATGACTGAGATGATTGACAGATGCACCAGCTGGACTCCCCGCTGTCTTGCTGCGTTTTCGGCACCCAGCGTTCCACCCATTCATGTGAGCATCGCTCCTCTGACCTCATTGTTGTTGCAGAGTAAATACCTCCAACTGCCCTGCAGCATAAGTCACATGCCTCCTCCACAAAGGAACATCTTGACACTACTGGTACCAGTCATCAGCAGGTCTGATCACCTCCACATCCTCCAATCTATTATCTAGCCAATGCCATGGCTGTTAGCCCCTAAGGTTCTAATACAATATTGTCTGGTTCAATAGAGGGATCATAGGCAGGCCAGTCTTCATTGTATAAGCCAGCACAGACGGTCCTTAAAATAAGTTAATATTTTGCATCCACAGAGAAAGGAGTCATATCTGTGGCCAAGAAGACTCGCAGCTTTGTTCGTTTCTAAATCTGCCTTGTCCTGGTGATGGTTGTGGCGGCAGCACATTGAGTAGGGCAGCCCAGACCTCCCTTTCCCTGGCAACAGGCTCTTGCTCTTACTGGGGAATTCCCAGGCATTTCCAGGCCAGCTGAACTACATAGTCCTACCAGCGTGTCCTGGGTCGGCTCCGGGGTCTTTCCCCAGTGGGACATGCCTGGTAGAGTACGAGAGGGAGTCTATTGGGGGCATCCTTACAGATATTCTATATTGATATCACCCATGAAACGAGGCCTGGGGGAGGTGTTCGCCAACAAGCGCCTGGCAGCTTGGTGGCCCACGTAACACATTCGGGCCCAGTCTGGAACGGCTATGTGGCGCCATCCTGTGCGCCGACCATCCGCAGGATGAAGGGTGAGGGGCACGTGCAATGCCAGTATGGCTGGGAGAGGGATGGTCTCAGATGGACTAAACCTTGGCAATGCACACTCACAGTTTTGTATGGAGCAAAAGTCCAGGCAGCTTCCAGACTGTTACAGTCTAATGAAAGAATGCTGCTCGACTAATTTGAAGTGAGACTTTGGCTGTCAAACCAGAGCTGGTCGTGAAAATTCCCAGGCAGGTGATTTTTGTGGAACATATGCAAGGCCCCATTTTATGATGGAATTATCCAGGCGCAGAACAAGATTCCCTCACCCCAACTGATTGAGTAGCCAATACCAGATCATCAGCAGATGTAACATTGTTGACCAGCAGAGAACAATCCCTCAACTATAGCCAGGCATCGATTAGCATATCATTGTAACCGAAATGAATGCAATTTATTCATATTGCCATTGTGAGCTTCTCAAACTACATCATTATTTAAGATGCTATGTAATGTAATGCATGGGGCCAGAGTGAATTTCTGTCACAAGCAAATTTGAACAGGAAATGGCTCCGACTCCTGGTCACACAGCTTTACATGGGCCTACCCAAAATCCTAAAAATACTCAACGCATGTGAGCAGAGCAGCAGTAACATTTAAAACAAACAACCCAAAGCCCCAAGTCTCTTTATGGTACTATAGGCCTTAATTTCATCAAGAAAGCGGAGATCTAGTTCCTGATAAAAATCGGTACTCCTCTGCTGTCGTAGGACGCAAAATACAGCAGCCCCTTGAATATCACAGAGGTTAAGTTCTTGGAAAGTGCCGTGCGAAAGGTAAAAGTGCAATATTCAATACTTAGGGCTTACCTACGTAAGGGTGTTAGGTAAACGGAAACTAAAATTTACAACATCACAATTGAAATAAGCACTGTACTGTATTCCAAATAGCCTAAAAACTAAACAATTGAAATAAATCTTCTTGGTTCTTTTGGTAAAGTCACGTAGAAGAGAAATAATAAAATAATAAAACATAATAAAATAAAATTCTCACGACGTTTCGGCCATAACACAAGCAGCCGTCCTCAGGTGAAGACAGAGCTGTCTGAAAGACAGCGCTCCAATGAACACTGCTAAGCTTGGCAGCGTATTTTAAGCTGGGTGGGAGGAGAAGAGTGCCTTGACAAAGGAGTTTACATATCAACATACGAATTTAGCATTGAACAAGCTGTGTTAATGTGAAAGAATGAGCAGGATGTTAATGTGAGGAATTAGCATGTAACTGGTCACGGAAGTTGCTATGTTAAAGTCAGAGTTTAGATATCAACAGAGGCATTTAGTATATTGATGCTAAAGAACTGCAACCCCCACTATCATACAATAAACCGATGTGAAAGAACTAAATATAAACTACATCAATATAATCAATGTACTCAATATATTCTCCAATAAGCTGAGCTATTAACATTAAGTAACTGGGTATACAATACACTATATAATGACTATCATATAGTGAACCGATAAAAAACTAAAATATAAACTACATCAATATCATCAGTATTCTCAATATAATCTCCAATAAGCTGAGCTACTAACAATAAGCCATTATACATTACACTTAAATGTCGCAAAAATTATTATAATATGCCTCCATCTAATCTTTTTTTTTTCTTACATCACACGACTATACCCTGTAATATAAACTGCCATAGACAGACCCCAACAATGAATTATACACTGCGTTACTATAGACTATAATAATATTAGACATGTAATATTACACTATGTATTATTCTACCAACCCTACTGTATACCACACTGCTGTATATTCACTATGCAATTATGATACTATATATTACCTCATGAATTATATTAAATATTACACTGTTATACTATTTATTATTATACAATCTGCTATAAACCATACTATTGACAGTTGCGTGAAAGGTACTAAGAGGCAATGCCAGCGAATGGACTGCAGTCTGAAAGTCACCATAAAACAAAATCAATCAAGACCCGAAATGGTTTATCACACCCTTCCAATGATTGCTGAGCCAGAATCCATCTTCTCGGTTGAAATTGTCTCTGTTTGTATATGTGGATTGCCTCGTGAACGAATCTCTCATGGTAGCTGGATGGCTTGCAGAGAACCTCCGTCTTGGAGAAGTCAATGTCACGTGAACCCAATGAATTATAACAGTGATCTGCCACGGCTGAGGTGTTCATCCTACCGTGTTTCAGGTCTGCTTTATGTTCACGGATTCGGTCCAAGACATGTCGTTTGGTTTCTCCAATGTAACTGCTACCACAGAGGCAACTTAGTTTGTAGACGCCAGGGTACTGTATGTCTGGAACCACATATTTTACAGACGGGACCAGATCACGGATTTTATGTACTGTGTTGAATCGGACCTGGATCTTGTGTTTATTCAGGATTTTGGAGATCTTATTTGTGACCCCCGCAATGTAGGGTAAGGTGATGGTTTTAAATGGCTCCTCAAAAGGATCCTTCTTCATGGTTGGAGTGATGGCTTTGCGGATTGTGTAGTTGGAGTAACCATTAGCCTTGAGAGCTTGGTGTACGTGCTTGAGTTCACTGGCAATGTGTTCCTGGTCGGAGATGCATTGGGCTCTATGGTGTAGAGTCTTGATGAGGGAATTCTTCTGGGATGGATGGTGGTGGGAATCTGGTTTTAAGTAAGCATCCGTATGGGTAGCTTTCCTGTAGACAAAATGGCTCATTGAACCATCAGGTCTCCTTTTAGTTAGGACATCCAAAAAGGGTAGCTTGCCATCCTTTTCGACTTCCATGGCGAATCTGATGGCTGGGTGTATGGAATTGATATGGTCGAGGAATTGGTCTAGAGCCGGCCGGCCATATGGCCAGATAAGGTCGGGCGTAGAGTGGCAGTCTGGATGGCGTCAGTCTCAAATTTCTCCATGAAAACGTTGGCTACAACTGGAGATAGGGGGAAGCCCATTGGGGTGCCCTCAGTTTGTTTGTAGAAAGTTCCATTCCAGGTGAAGTATGTGTTGGTTAAGCAGTGTCTCACCAGGGGGGGTACATCAGTATGAAGTCCTTGATCAATGATTGCGATGGTGTCAGGTACGGGAACCTTGGTGAACAAGGAAACCACATCAAAACTGACAGGTCGTCTGGGGACAGGGAAATACCCTTGATTGTCGATACCAGGTCTTCACCTGAGGACGGCTGCTTGTGTTGTGGCCGAAACGTCGTGAGAATTTTATTTAATTATGTTTTATTTTTATTATTTTATTATTTCCCTTCTACGTGACTTTACCGAAAGAACCAAGAAGATGAATCCCTGAAGTCACGAAAGCTTGAAATAATCAAAAATGAATAATAAACATTGAGAAACCGTAAACATAAAAATGTACAAGACAAAAATAGTAAAAATCTATATAAATAAAGCAGGCTTTGCGCATGTGCACTTTTTTGTGAACCAAATTGCGCCAACACCATGAAACCAACACACCTCAAATTTTCCATGTGCTCTCACGGGTGTGATAGTATTTTTTGCTCTATTTTTAGCTTAACTGCTCACCTTCAACACCTGCACACTCCAAACCCCCCTGCTCCTCACCTACCCCCCTCTCTTTCTCTCGTCATGTGTTAAAGCCCGGGGGGATTGTCACTACTTCCGGTTTCCCACACACGCAAACACATTATGACATTTCATATAGGGGCCATCCATTTAAGTACATACGCAAATATCTGTCAAAACTTGACCTCTCCCCCCCTCCCTGTACGCACGCATACTTTTTACACACCCCCTCCACCTGCGTACGTATGCTTGCTGCGATGGCTGCACCTACATATTATGAAATTGCAGTCCAGCAAAAAGCAAGACAGCATGCCAACAGTGCTGTTTTGCCTGCACCTACATCGAAAGCAACTCCTCAACAGCAATGAACTACACAGAATACTGACACAGCACAAATGGATGCTGCCATAGCTAATCAAACTCCTGTCCACCAACAAGCAAGGCAGCTTGCAAACAGCACTACAATGCCTGCAATCAGGTGTCTAACCTACAGCCAAAAGGAAAAGTATTTTTTCCATACATTCCTCACTTCATTTACATTTCTTATCCATTAGTTGTCATTGGTTCCATGTCTACTTCTTGCAGCTACTGCCATGCAATAACATGGAAAAGAGACTCTCCAGGGTTATGCTGCAACAAGTACCATGGTTCAGCTCCCTACAATTAATGATCATCCCGAGCCTATTCATGTATTGATACCTGTCAACACTACCTATGCAAGCCAATTCCAAAACAACAATAGAAGAACTCATGCTTCCAAAATTACATGTTTTGGCAACAACCAACTCATCCCGACATCTGTCTACATGCCCACATAATCGCATTCGCAGTCTGCTGCCACTACCTAATTTGCATGACTGACAATAGGTGACAGGCTCAACAGCATTGCAAAAATGTCATCAACACCAAGATGCAAATCCTGCAAGGTGATGATGGCTACCATTTCCTAGTCCGCCAAAACTGACCCAGCAACAGGCTTACCAACACAAAAGATTTCCGCCATGGACGTTTTTTCCTTCAGGATCATAGTGCGAAACGGCAGCTTCAATCTCTTACTGAGATGCAAAGAGCTCTTCCGCAATTTGCTGTCGATGTGTATGCCAAAATTGAAACTTCATTCAATTAAACCCACTTGATGGCAAAACATCCAACATTGTCTATCCTGAAGCTCTCCAAGGGTAACAACTTTAAAAGCTGCCCTCATTATGAAACAAGCCCTGCGATTGTATAACACAACCAAAAAACGTGACAATATACACACATTTACAGGCTTCATTGGCAGAATTCAATAATTCTAATGAAGCCAACATGGAAGGACATTACTCTTAGTGTTTGATTACTGAGACCTGTGCGAAGCCGGGTAACTTAGCTAGTACTGAATATATACCATACTTCAGATGATGTCTGTGCATGAGTGGGGAGCGGTGGTGCAACGGTTAGCATGCTGCACTATAAACCCAGCGACCCGATTTATATTCCCACAAAGCCAAGGCACAACATTTGGCTGTCGCCTGATGACGCTGGTTGTAATGACTAGTGAAACATCGTACTCAAGATTATAAATGTTGTGGCTTGGTTTTCCAACACACAACCGGCGTGCTGTACAAGTGACAAATTGGCCACATTCTGTTTACGTGACAACCCTTACTAGTTGGCTGGGTCGGGTGGTGGCGGGTTTAAAGACACATTTATATATTTACGCGATCTAACCCAAACAAACCTGTATTACGGATGTAATTTGGAGTTTGCGTGTCTCTCTTTCCCCGTGGTTGCGTGGATTTTCCTCCGGATCCTCCGGTTTTTCCCTGCACATTTAGAGTCAACATCGCCACGCGTTTAGAGTATTTGACCGATACACATTTCCACACGTTGATAAGCTCAAGTGGGCTTGGCAAAATAGGAAACTGTAGTGAGCCAGGTGAAGACAAATTAAACTTAAGCAGAGAATTAAAGCAAATGCAATCAGGCGAGGGCAGGAGGCCATCGATTCCATACTCGCTGCTACTCAATTGATATCCCTACAAGGGGGAGAAGGAGCGAGGCTCTACCTGGGTAAACAACAACAACCACCACAACAACAACCACAGCAACGATGTGAACTTCTCACCTCGGATCTCAGTGAGTGCGCGCGAGTCCAGGCAGCTTCCTGGTATCTCGTGACGTCACGCGGCAGCAGGAGGTGACATGACGTCACTTGCGGGGTAAAACACCCCAATGAACGGCTGTGTAAGTGAATAAATTATGTTAATGAGTCGAGCCCATGTTGAGTGATGGGGCGTGGCTGCTGAACCCGTCGCAATGAACTCGCGACGGTTTTTATGAATATATTATGTTAAGTGACTGGGCGTTGCTTTGCCCACAAGGATTTTAACCCAAAAAACCTTTATTGTGGAGGATTTTATGGGAACGGAAATCGGCAAATGACGAACCAGACGTGACGTTACACTTGAAGAATGCGGTGGAGGGGGGTGGGTTGAAAACCTTGGTGACTAGACGTCACTAGCGGGGTACACCTCCCCCTGGCGTCTCACGCCTACGAGGTAATGCGGAGTGGTGAGAGTTTGTTTATTTAGATTTCTTTTCCATTGCTCCCACTCTTGAAGAGAAACTCTTATGGGCGCATGAGCTCAACAACGCGAACATTATCTCCATATATATAAAAGGCAAAGTTGTGAATGTGTGTCTGTTCAAAATGTTTAGCGTACTTCCCGACATGCAACAAACTTGAAATTTCCCATGTGGGTACTTTCCAGACTGTACACCATGCAAAAATTATCAAAATACACTTTTGTGGTTTTTTTGGTGGGGGGGGAGCTCAATAATGCATATATGTTGTGCACGGCAAGTGAGCTGTGACGTCAAATCTGTCATGGTGACCCGCGCAGGGAAAGGTAATGTAAAGGTAATGCATTTTAGTGTAGTGGTTAGCGCGCTGCGCTACGAACTTGGCGATCCGAGTTTGATTCCCGCTCACGGCCACCACCGGTGACGATTATTTTAACCGCTCCTGGGCCTCCCCTAGGTCGACTCAGCCTCAAACGAGTAACTGGTGTGGTGTGTGAACATCGCCACTGGGGAGAAAAAGGCGGCCGGGCGTGGTGAATCCAAGTCCCGGGCAAAGCCGGGTAGTAAAGCTAGTTGTGTATACACGAGTGACGTGCGGTGAGGTCAATGGCTGGGGAGGCAATGGCTCGTGTCAGAGCCAGATTCACACACTGAGGGGGGCGTGGCCTCACGCTGGGGGGCGTGGCCTCACTGAGGGGGCGTGTCCTCACTGAGGGCACATCGGCCACCAGCCAAGGGTGCAATGTACGGACATGGGAGAGGACAGTGACGGGGGGGAGGGTGATGTAAGGGATGTCAGGGGAAGGATTCCCACCAAAAGGAGGGGGAGTGGGACGGTGACAGGGGAAGGGGGAGGAGCAAGCGAGGAGATATAAGAGAGAGAACAGGCGGGAAGAGGGGGAACTTGGCGGGAACAAGATTGAGAAGGCTGGGGATGAAGGAATAAAAGACGAACCCCCTGCAACCTTGTGTTGGCTCTCCTTTACACTACTCAGCCAGGACAGTTGGTAGGCTGTCTTACTAGAGCACCCCGAGATGGTAGACGGAGACGAAGACGAGAAATTTGGCGATGATGGACTTCAGCAGCACGACGGGAATCTCACTCCAACAACAGCCCAAGATTCCTCTAAGAGGCCCCTCTTACTCTCTGCGTGGCCTCGCTCCGCCCCGGCCACTCCTCCTTACTGGAACCTACCAGCCGATTCCTGGTGTGCTCCCTTCTGTGACCTTTCCTCTAGATCCCCCTCTCGTGGAAATCCTGGCCTGCTCACGTCAGGACAGCCTATGCCGCAGATCCCCTTTTCTGCCAGCAGCCAGTGCTATGCCACTACATATTTATACAATGTATTTGCACTGTTTACGCTGTATGTACATTGTGCGTGTATACCTTGTGGGTACACTGTGTACATTGTGTGTACATAATACATGTCTACAATGTGTGTGGGTGATCCGAATCAGTCGGGCGGCATTCTCCTTTCATCAGCTGCATAATGCTGTGTGGAAGCTACCTGGTCTGTCGCTTTGCACAAAGCTTTGGGTCTTCTCGGACAGTCATGCCCTCTCTTCTCTAGGAAGGTGAAACGTGGACCTCCCTAAACGGAACATCTGCGTCCATTCGAAACATTAAGGCTGGAATGCCTACACTCAGATTGAGGGAAGCCAAGTGGTAGTGCAATCTATATTTATTGAAAAGGTTCAAGGTTGAAATCCGACACAAACTCATGCCTACATGCAGGCTGGTGCAGGGCCAACTGTTGCCACACGGGGGCAGCTGCCACTTGGGGGTGGTCTTCGAGTATTTGTGATGAGATATGATACAAAACTCCGAGTCGCTGAGGCAATTAAGCAAGCACCATATAAATGCATTTATCACATAGTGAATGCTTGGGAGCTCATTGGCTCTCACTCCTGGTTAGAGATCTACACAACCCACAGGTTCAAATATACTGGCCGCTCTTACTCTGCAGGCTGAACCTCGGAATTGAGTGTTCCAACTTAACATTCTTGCATTAAAGGCTTGTGACAAAGGTGAATCTAGTGGGGCTTCATTGTCTCATGCTTACACATCTACCGGGTCTCCATTTAACTTTGCAATGTCTAAGAAGTCCACCCACACCTCCACTTCCACAAACTGCTGGGAGTTGCTTCGTTCTGCATCAGTCAGAATTCTCCTCCTGCTTCACGTTGCCTCCGTCGATGTGAAGGTCTGATTTCGGAGTTGAATCTTCATCTTCACATTTTACCTTCACTTCTTTGCTCTTCACTGTCACTTATTCACACTTCACCTTCGCATTTTCCTATTTTACCTTGATACCTTTCATAATGTCCAAGCTGGGATTTTCTTCTGGTTCTTGTTTCATGAGAGATGGGCTCATTGCAGCACTTTAACTTTCACAAGAAGATTTCAGACTCCACTCCTTGTGGATCTTTTGATGCTTGTGTGTTCTCTGGTGTCTTTGAAGATGTGTTGACTGTGCAAACGCCTTCCCGCACAGAGTGCACTTGAAGGGTTTCTCTCCTGTACTCCTGGTGCTGCTGATACACTTGGGCTATGTGCATCTCCAAACCCTAAAAAAAGTTTGCCTTTAGAGGCGAACCCCTTTTTCCTCATGACGACAGCTTGTGTCGCGATCGCAACGTCGTGGTATTTTTTATTCACTTAATATCATTTTTATTATTTTTTCTATCTACGTGACGTTATCGAAAAAACAACTAATATGTGTGTGTATACACACCGTGTGTGTAGTGTTGCCACAGTAGGGGGCACAGGTGGTGCATTTGCCAGTCATCTCAGTCAGTCGACCCATGGCACCTGGGTCTGCCCCGTGACCTCCTGCCGGCGGATGTTCGACACTTTACGTGGCCTTAACGTGCATATAGCCTTGCACAAGCACCGTGGTGACGTCACTGCCACTTAGTGGCGAATTGCAGTTGTTGTTCTTGTTAATGTGTATGTGTAGTGACTAACTCGGAGACGATAAGACTTGGAGGCACTTCTTTATTAACGAGCACCATCGGGGTTAACACTTCATATTTAATCCGTCTTATCGGTGACGCTACTCAACCAGGACAGTTGGTAGGCTGTCTGACTAGCGGCGCCCCGAGATGGTAGAGACGGAGACGATGACGAGAAGAATGGCGAAGACGAGAAGAATGGCGACGATGGACTTCAGCAGCACGACAGGCATCTCACTCCAACAGCCCGAGCTCCCCCACAGAGGCCCCTCTTATACGGTCAGCGTAGCCTCGCTGTCCCGGCCAGGCCCCCTTACTGACTGGAACCTCCTAGCGGATTCCTGGTGTGCCCCTTCTGTGACCTTTCCCTTAGATCCCCCTCTCGTGTATATCCTGGCCTGCTAACGTCAGGACTGCCGCATGCCGCAAATCCCCTTTTCTGTCTGCAGCCAGTGTTATGCAACTACATATGTATACACTATGTGTATGTGCAGACTGTGTGTTTATGCTGTATGTACATTGTATGTGTACATTGTGGGTACATAATACATGTCGACAGTACATGGGTGATCCGAATCAGTCGGGCAGCATTCTCTTTTAAAATCCTTTATATTAAGTTCACTTGCTTGCTTGCGCGCTTACGACTGTGCAAATCTTTCGGTCGTTTTTTAACCCACTTCCCATGATCCAATCGAGCTGACATTTTGCACACAGACTCGTTATGCGTGACAATTTATTTTCGTGAAAATTTTTTTCCAAAACTTTGCACTTTTTATGGATTTTTTTTTTCATATTTAATTTAAAATACCAATGTGATAAAAATGAAACTATTACTCAATAAAAACAGAAATGAATAATAAAATAAAACCGATGCCACGCATATAAAGGATTTATAGTGAAAAACTTTGTTTTTACGGGTTAATTTTTTATCAGCTGCGCAATGCTGTGTGGAAGCTACCTGGTCTGTCGCTTGGCACAAAGCTTTGGGTCTTGTCAGCCAGTCATGCCCTGCCTTCTTTCGGCATGTGAAACGTGGACCCCTCTCAATGGAATATCTGCGTCCGTTCGAAACATTAAGGTTGGAATGCCTACACTCAGATTGAGGGAAGCCAAGTGGTAGCACATTCTCTATTTATTACAGAGGTTCAAGGTTCAAATCCGATAGCCACCCCTACCTACTCCAGAAACATTAACCAAAATATGCACTTTCTGCTTAACAGTGGATGTAAAACATACTGTCATTCAAAACACATAGGTCATTACATGTTGGTGTCAATGTCAAAATTTGGGTAATTCCGAATAGTATCCAAAAATTACATGATGGAGAGTTCACATCAATCATCGCCCCCTACTGACAAACTCATGCCCACATGCAGGCTGGTGCAGGGCCACCTTATCCCACACAGGGGCAGCTGCCACTTGGGGATGCCCTTCGAGTGTTTGTGATGAGTTATTATACAAAACTCCGAGCTGCTGAGGCGATTAAGCAAGCACCATATAAATGAATTTATCACATAGTGAACGCTTGGGAGCTTACTGGCTCTCGCTCCTGGTTAGAGATCTACCAAACCCACAGGTCCATAAATACTGACCGCTCTTACTCTGCAGGTTGAACCTAGGAATTTAATGTTCAACTTCACATTCTTTAATTAAAGGCCCGTGACAAACTTGAATCTATTGGAGCTTCATTGTCTCAAGCTTGCACATCTACAGGGTTTCCATTTGACTTGGTCTTGTCTCAGAAGTCCACCCACACCTCCACTTCCACAAACTGCTGGGAGTTGCCTCGCTCTGCCTCACAGTCAGAATTTTCCTCCTGCTTCACGTTACTTCCATCGATGTGAAGGTCCGATTTTGGAGTTGAATCTTCATATTTAACCTTCACTTCTTCGCTCTTCACTGTCACTTCTTCAAATTCATAATTGACCTCTTCATATTTCAACTTGATATCTTTCAAAGTGTCTAAACTGGGATTTTCTTCCAGTTCTTTTTTCACAAGGGATGGGCTCATTGCAGCACTTTGACTCAGACTTGACTCCTTGGGGATCTTCTGATGCCCGTATGTTCTCTGGTGTCTTTGACGATTTGATGAAGTTGCAAACGTCTTCCCGCACATTATGCACTTGAAGGGTTTCTCTCCTGTGTGTGTTCTCTGGTGTATTTTAAGAGAAAATGCATTTGAAAATGCCTTACCACAAATGCCGCACTTGAAGGGTTTCTCTCCTGTGTGTTTTCTCTGGTGCAATACAACAGTAAATGACTGTGAAAACGCTTTCCCGCACAGAGTGCACTTGAAGGGTTTCTCTCCTGTGTGTGTTCTCTGGTGATTTTTAAGAGTAGATAAACCTGAAAATGCCTTCCCACACACACTGCACTTGAAGGGTGTCTCTCCTGTGTGTGTTCTCTGGTGATTTTTAAGAGTAGATGAATCTGAAAATGCATTACCACACACACTGCACTTGAAGGGTTTCTCTCCTGTGTGTGTTCTCTGGTGACTTTTAAGAGTAGATGAATCTGAAAATGCCTTCCCACAAACACTGCACTTGAAGGGTTTCTCTCCTGTGTGCTTTCTCTGGTGAATTACAACAGTAAATGACTGTGAAAACGCCTTCCCACACACAGTGCACTTGAAGGGTTTCTCTCCTGTGTGTGTTCTCTGGTGAGTTTTAAAAGTAGATGAACCTGAAAATGCCTTCCCACAAACACTGCACTTGAAGGGTTTCTCTCCTGTGTGTGTTCTCTGGTGTTTTTTGAGAGTAGATGAACATGAAAATGCCTTCCCACAAACACTGCACGTGAAGGGTTTCTCTCCTGTGTGTGTTCTCTGGTGTCTTTGAAAATGTGGTGCCTGTGCAAACGCCTTCCCGCACAGACTGCACTTGAAGGGTTTCTCTCCTGTATGTGTTCTCTGGTGTCTTTGAAAATGTGGTGACTGTGCAAACGCCTTCCCGCACAGACTGCACTTGAAGGGTTTCTCTCCTGTGTGTGTTCTCTGGTGGATCTTAAGAGCTGATGACCCTGCAAACGCCTTCTGGCATAGAGTGCAATTGAAGGGTTTCTCTCCTGTGTGTGTTCTCTGGTGTTGTGTCAAGTTTCCAGAACGATCCGTGCTGTTTGCATACTGGTCGCATTGTGGCCTTGTTGCAACGAACTGCGCTGAGTCCCTCTGCTCCATCAGACCAAGTCTGCAGAGGAAGCGTCAGCTGCAGACAGAAAAAAATATCCACATCTACGTCAGTATCAAGGCACAGAGGAATGCATATATACACGGTCACTCATGACTTACACGTTGATACTTATTCATATATTCATAATATAGTGAAAAAGATTCCCCAATTCATCACACGGGCTGTTAAGGCACACAATGAGAGGACAAATGGTCCTAAATATGCTTAGACACCCGAGTATCTTCAAAATGAATGTTAACCCAAAACTCCAAGCACAATTTCGGCTGTCTGCCTACAAAATGAATATTTATAAAAGCAAAATTCAGCTAACATAGCAAAGGGTGTTGAAAATTATATTATTTGTGTTATGCAGAAATGCATAAATTAATGTTCAATCGTAACTTAGAGGTGTGAAGCCAGGCTCACATTTGATTGAATGCTCGGATAAACATATCTAGCTTTAGCTGCATATGTGCTATGTTAATTTCCTGACCAATTTCATTCTTATAAACATTTCCAGAGGAAAACAAAAATAAACTATTGTTTTGAATTAACCTCCGTGTTCAAGAGTCAATATACTTTACTGCATATACAAACGTTACTGTCATACACTGGCATGGTAAAAAGGTGGTGGTGTGTCCAGAACCATGCCTGGCTGCCTTCATCTGCTCAGTATTAATGCTTCCTCACTTAACCATGTAATTGAGGATCAATCAACATAGCAGAGGTCCATAATAAGTTAAGTTTTCACTTATCAATCATGTTTGCTGTTGGTGATAATCAAACTCTAATTGTTGAGTTCATAATGCAGTGAAATAACTGCGCCACCACTCCCCACATAGATAACTCTTACACATACATTTCAGATGGATCAATATAAGAAAAAACAAAACAGTGAGCATTCATCACTATTTTGAAGTAACCTTGTCACAGTGCTCATGCCATGATAGGTGAAATTTAATGCTATGTGTGGATCACTTGTCAGCAGATCATGGGAATTATCCAGGTGTCATAGGATAACCGACTGAGATAATTGACAGATCTGTAGTTCCCACGGTCTTTCTGCATTAAAGGCACCCAGTTACACCCAATCATGTGAGCGTCACTACTCCGACTTCATTGTTGTTGCACAGCAAATACCCCCAACTGCCTAGCAGCATACCTCAGGGGCCTCCTCCACAGAGGCTGATCTTGACACTCCTGGTAAAGTCATCAGCAGGTCTGATCACCTCTACATCCTCCAATTTCTTCTCTAGCCAATGCCATGCCTGCTTAGCACCTAATATCTGCATTAACAGAAGCAGCTTGACCATGCGGTGTCGGAGTATGCAGGATTCATGACCCAACCAATGCAGGCTTGCTTGCCAAAGAGACTCACTGATTATATTCTGTACTCATATTTCAGGGATCTGTAAGGTACTCATACAATCTTGTCTGGTTCAATAGAAGAGGGATCATAGGCAGGCCTTTAAATAAGTTCATATTTTGCATCCACAGAGAAAAGAGTAATATCTGTGGCCAAAACGACTCGCAGCTTTGTTCGTTCGTTTCTAAATCCGCTTGTCCTGGGAAGGATTGAGGCAGCAGCACATTCAGTAGGGCAGTCCAGACCTCCCTTTCCCTGGCGACAGACTCTAGCTCTTCCTGGGGAATTCCCAGGCCAAACGAGCTACAGTCCCACCAGCGTGTCCTGGGCCGCCCCCGCAATCTTCCCCCAGTGGGACGGGCCTAGTGGAGTTCGAGGTGGCATTTATTGGGGGCAGCCTTTCAGATATTCTATACTGATATCACCCCTGGAACGAGGCCTGGGGTGGTGTTCGCCAACAAGCACCTGGTGGCTGGGTGACCCACGTAACCCAGTCGGGTCCAGGCATGAATGGCTACGTGGTGCTGTCCTGTCTGCCCACCAACCGCAGGATGAAGGGTGAGGGACGGGTGCGATGCTAGTCTGGCAGGGAGAGGGATGGTTTCAGACGGACTTGACCTTGGCAACTGATATTCACAGCTTCCACACAGTGTTACACAGTCTAATTAAACAATGCTGCTCGATTAATTTGAAGAGCTGGTCGTGAACACATTAACCAGGTATGGGAGCTCCTCCAACATTTGCAGAACTGCCTGATTATTCATGGAGAGTTGAGCAAGTGCAATGTTGTATGACATGAAATTCTTAGGCAGGCGATTTATTTTTGTGGAACATATGCAAGGCCCTATTTAATGATGGAATTAACCAGGCACAGAACAAGATTCCCTAACTCCATCTGATTGTGTAGCCATTACCAGATAATCAGTATATCTAACATGGTTGACAAACAGGGATTGACCCCTTAACTATAACTATGCATCGATTAGCGTATCATTGCAACCGTAATGAATGCAATTTATTTATATGGCCATTGTGAGCTTCTCATAAACTACATAATTATGGACGATGCTATGTAATGTAATGCATGAGGCCAGAGTGAATTCCTGTCACAAGCCAAGTTGAACAAGAAAAGGCTTTGACTCCTGATCATGCTGCTTTAGACAGGCCTGCCCAAAATCATAAAAATCATCAACGACCTTCTACACAACACAGACGCTATACAACAGCTACGACTAAATACATCAATTATACATTGCCTATTAACGAATAAAAAAGCATGCACACACTTGCTTTAAAATAATAAAATATGTACACACCACCATACGCATTCTATTCATACCCACTTCAAGCACTACAAATAATTACTCCCTCCAACAACTTACAGCTTTACACTTCGTTCCTTTGTGGCTATGTCTTCACATTCCTACAACGATTATACATTTAACTCGCATTTAATTAACAATCTCTATATAGCATTTACTCACACACTCAGTACACTGGTCTTCAATATTTTAGATGTGTTTTGTCCGTGGCTTTGACAAAGTTCTTCATCAGACCCAGCTTGATGTGTACGGGTGGTAACAACATCTTCCTTGATTCAACAAGTGGTGGATGCTAAACACCTTTCCTCCCAGGCTCCAATGTAGTGGGAATTTCTCACATGACTATCCCATTCTCAGAGAAAACAGCAGTACTTCATGTATCCAGTCTGTAGACCAAACAAGAGAGCAACAACCTTCAAATCACCACAAAGCTGCCACTGATGTTGGTCATAGTTTATGCACCTCAAAAGTAGTTTCATGTTGTCATAGCTTTCCTTCATATGGACTGCATGACGAACTGAAATTGATGGCGAAACATTTCCATTATGCAGTAAAACAGCTTTAAGATTCATCTTCGATGAATCAATTAACAGTCTCCACTCATCTGGATCATGAACGATGTTGAGGGCTGCCATCACACCATCGATGTTGTTGCAGGCAACAAGGTCACCTTCCATGAAGAAGAATGGGACAATATCCTTTTGACGGTTACGAACATGGAGCCTAAACATCACCAGATTTCATTGCTGCAGTCTGGAGTCCCAACAGCTCTGCTTTACTCTTGGGTAGTTCCATATCCCTCAAAATGTCTTTCAGTTCACCTTGTGCTATGAGGTATGGTTCAGAGGAGGATGAGAGAAAATTTGGGTCATGTGACCTTGATGGTCCAGGACCAGAAGTTTCATCCTCTTCCTCGCCTGACTCAAGTGAGAATGATTCTGGTGCATCAGGAACCGGCAGTCCTCCTCCGTGGGGTACTGGGCGTATTTTTTGACACACCTTTCCCAACTGGAGGCGCCATGCAGAAGTAACAATTGCTGATATGATCTATTGGCTCTCTCCAAATCATTAGCACTGCTAAAGGCATAGATTTCCTTTTCCTGTTCAACCATTGGGAAAGATTTGTTGCACAAGTGTTGCAAAATGTGTGGGGCCCACATCTTGTCCTGATCTCCAAAAAGTCACTTCACCACAAACATAGCAGAAATTATCTGCTTTGTTTACACAAGTACGAGGCATCTCTGCTCACTTTGGCAAAACAGAAAGAAATGTGTCCCTTTGCTAAATCAAATATTGAAAAATAAGAGAGCACGACACTGCATGATTTCTAGAGCTGATATAGGGCAACTTGTTCAGTAGTGATGTAAGCCTAGTTATGATTGCATTATCCATGACTTATAAGAATAACATGATGCAATTCATATCATGTATAAAGCAATACCAGGTTCAAATCACATCATTCATTGTTTTGTTCAAAAAGCAAGTACTGTACTCTGGTTCTTTAGGTAAAGTCACGTAGGTGAGAAAGCAGGGTCTGCTGCTGAGGCAGACTGTTTAAAAAAAGGTTTGAAATGGGTGGAGCTCAAGGGTTATAAAGAAGTGGCCGGGGCTAGTGATGTTAATGTGAGAAATTAGCATGTAACTGTAAGATAGGAGAGCGGCCTCCTTGATGAGCGCACGGAAGTGGCTATGTTAATGTGAGGGATCAGCATGATGCTAATGTGAGAAATTAGAGGGCACGGAAGTGGCTATGTTAATGTGAGAGATTAGCATGATGTTAATTTGAGAAATTAGCATGTAACTGTAGAAAAGAAGAAGAGCGGCCTCCTCGACGAGGGAGTGCAACCCAACGGGTGTAATCTGAAAGGCCTGCGAGTATGAAAGTGCAATGCAACAGACATGCGAGCATGAGAGTGCAATCCAAAGGCATCAGAGTGCAATGCAACAGACATGTCAGAATGAGAGATCTAAGAGAGAGAGAGACAGAGTGGAAATAACAACTGACATATGCAGGTTAGATGGAAACATCAGTCAGTTAAGACTTCACCTGGTTAATAATGTCCTTCCAATGATTGCTCAGTTTGTACCCATCTTCCCGGTTGAAGTTGTGTCTGTGTTTATATATCTGGATGGCTTCGTGAACAAATCTCTGAAGGTAGCCGGTAGGTTTGCAGAGTACCTCCGTCTTGGAAAAATCAATTTCATGCGAGCCCACAGTGTTAAAACAATGATCGGCAACGTCAGAAGTATTGGTCCTACCATGTTTCAGATCTGACTTGCGTTCACGGACGCGGTCCAAGACATGTCGTTTCGTTTCCCCAATGTAACTGCTGCCGCAACCACAGCTCAGTTTGTAAACACCAGGGTATTGCATGTCAGGAATCACATCTTTTACAGATGGGATTATATCATGGATTTTGTGTACTGTATTGAAATGAACCTGGATCTTGTGTTTGTTTGGTAACCCCTGCTATGTACGGTAAAGTGATGGTTTTGGTTGGATCCTCAGAAGGTTGTCTCCGCATTTCAAACCTTTTTTAAAACAGTCGGCCTCAGCTGCAGACCCTGCTTTCCCACCTGATGATGGACGCTTGTGTTGCGCCAGAAACGTGATTTATTTCATTTTATGTTATACCTACGTGACTTTACCGAAAGAACTAAAGAGTATGAATTCCAGCAGTCACGAAAGCTTCATATCAAGCAAGTACAGTCCAAACCCAGTTATAGATTTATTCATAGATGCATTCAAAGATTTATTTTAGTAATTTCTAGTTTAAAATGAATAACATTCTCTTTGTAACTCACACATCCTCTGCCATTCCCAAAGTCAAGGGTCGTATGTGCTGGAATGATTAGCATATCTTGAATACTAGAGCCAAACAACAATTTTAAGAATCATTTTAATTCTCAATGACCCAGAATAAGTAAAGTTGGACTACATTTATTTCAGACGCATTTTTGATAAAAACCAGTTCTATTTACTCTTTTCTGCTTATTAACTTTGATCTCCAACTATGTTCCTTGCGGAAACCGTGCGCTTGTCTTCACCGAAGCCGATTACAATAATTGATGCCATTCGTACAAATGCTGCAATGGCTGCAATTAGAGCTCCTGAACACAAACAAGTGAGACGGCATGCCGCCTGTGCTGCACATAAAGCTAATGAATCTCCAAGACAATGTTGCGATGGCTGCACCTATTGATAATGACACTACTGAACACAAAGAAGCAGGACGGCATGCGACCAGTACTGCTATGCCTGCACCTAGAGTGAATGCAACTCAACAGCAATAAGCTACACAGAAAACTAACACAGCACAAATGAATGCTGCCACAGCTAATAAAACTCAAGTCCACCGACAACCAAGGCAGCTTGCAAACAGCACTACAATGGCTGCAACCAGGTGCCTACTCTGCAGCCAAAAGGAAAAGTCTTCTTTTCCATATATTCCTCACTTCATAAGAGGTTTTTGGATTAGATTGCGTAAATTTCTAAATGTGTCGTTAAAACCCGACACACCCAACTAGTAAGGGTTGTCACGTAAACAAAACATGCCAATTCGTCACTAGTACAGCACACCAATGTGTTGGAGAGCCAAGCCACAACATTTACAATCTGAGTAAGACGTTTTGGGTGAGTACTGAGTCTGTGGGTGAGTGCTGAGTCTGTGGGTGAATGCCGAGTTTGTGGGTGAGTGGTGAGTCTGTGGGTGAGTGCCGAGTCTGTGGGTGAGTGCTGAGTCTGTGGGTGAGTGCTGAGTCTGTGGGTGTATGGTGAGTCCGTGGGTGAGTGGTGAGTCTGTGGGTGTGTGGTGAGTCTGTAGGCGAGTGGTGAGTCTGTGGGTGAGCGCTGATTCTGTGGGTGAGTGGTGAGTTTGTGGGTGAGTGGTGAGTCTGTGGGTGAGTGGTGAGTCTGTGGGTGAGTCTGTGGGTGAGTGGTGAGTCTGTGGGTGAGTGGTGAGTCTGTGGGTGTGTGGTGAGTCTGTGGGTGTGTGGTGAGTCTGTGGGTGAGCGCTGAGTTTGTGGGTGAATGCCGAGTTTGTGGGTGAGTGGTGAGTCTGTGGGTGAGTGCCGAGTCTGTGGGTGAGTGCTGAGTCTGTGGGTGAGTGCTGAGTCTGTGGGTGTATGGTGAGTCCGTGGGTGAGTGGTGAGTCTGTGGGTGTGTGGTGAGTCTGTAGGCGAATGGTGAGTCTGTGGGTGAGCGCTGATTCTGTGGGTGAGTGGTGAGTTTGTGGGTGAGTGGTGAGTCTGTGGGTGAGTGGTGAGTCTGTGGGTGAGTCTGTGGGTGAGTGGTGAGTCTGTGGGTGAGTGGTGAGTCTGTGGGTGTGTGGTGAGTCTGTGGGTGTGTGGTGAGTCTGTGGGTGAGCGCTGAGTTTGTGGGTGAGTGGTGAGTCTGTGGGTGAGCGCTGAGTCTGTGGGTGAGTGTTGAGTCTGTGGGTGAGTGGTGAGTCTGTGGGTGAGTGGTGAGTCTGTGGGTGAGCGCTGATTCTGTGGGTGAGTGGTGAGTCTGTGGGTGAGTGGTGAGTCTGTGGGTGAGTGCTGAGTCTGTGGCACTGCCGTGGATTCAACACAAACCGAGAAAGAGGTGCAGCCGGCTCCAACGTCCGCCCAACGTTCCGAGGGTCGACTTTGCTCCTTTTAATTCTAACAAACACAAAGACAGACGGGCGTATCGAGAGAGTCAACGCGAGGCCGGCGATTCGCGTTGAGGAGCAATTCCCCCGGGGTCGGATCTTGGCCGTGGAAATTCGGCAGCAGCTGGGCAACACCGCACGGCGATTCCCGACGACGAGATTTGTTTGCGAAGTTAGAGCGCTCAAAGGCGAGTATCCTTATTTTGGCAAAAATAAAAACCGCACCGCACCGTCGGATTAACGCGAGACGGTCGGAACGCGCTGGCTGGAAACGCGAATCGAAGCCGATTCCCAGCATCGGATCCTGCACCGCGGAAGATTCGGCACAAGACGAGGAACAAGTCGAGCCCCGTCTCGCGTCGGTGAGCGTTTAAAACGAGTCACCTATCGGGGGTTTAAGGCGATTACCCTTATTTTGGCACAACAACAAAAACGACGCACCGGTGATCAACGCGAATCGAAGCCACTTCCCCAGCGTCATCTGAACGTCGCGATCCGGTACAAGACGGACGTCGGGCGAACGTTCAAAACGCATCGACTCTGATTACCCTTGAACACGTAGACTTACGCGACCAATATCCATAATAGAGGTGTTTTGGGTTAGATCGCGTAAATATATAAATGTGTAGTTAAAACTCGCCACCACCTAACTAGTAAGGGTTGTCACGTAATTACAACTCGCTTCACTGATGAAGTTGGTTGTAATTACTGGCGAAACGCCGTATTCAAGATTGTAAATGTTGTGGCTTGGCTCTCCAACACACAACCAGTGTGCTGTACTAGTACACTACAATATACACTACACTAGTGCTGTACTAGTACACTACACTATACACTACACTAGTGCTGTACTAGTACACTACACTATACACTAGTGCTGTACTAGTACACTACAATATACACTACACTATACACTACACTAGTGCTGTACTAGTACACTACACTATACACTAGTGCTGTACTAGTACACTACAATATACACTACACTACTATACAAGAGTGCTGTACTAGTACACTACACTATACACTAGTGCTGTACTAGTACACTACAATATACACTACACTATACACTAGTGCTGTACTAGTACACTACACTATACACTAGTGCTGTACTAGTACACTACACTACACACTGCTATACACTAGTGCTGTACTAGTACACTACACTATACACTAGTGCTGTACTAGTACACTACAATATACACTACACTACTATACACTAGTGCTGTACTAGTACACTACTATACACTAGTGCTGTACTAGTACACTACACTATACACTACTATACACTAGTGGTGTACTGGTGACGAATTGGCCACGTTGTTTACGTGACAACCCTTACTAGTTGGCTGTGTCGGGGTGGTGGCGGGTTTTCACGACACATTTATATATTTACGCGATCTAACCCAAAACAACTCTTATGGGTGATTACGCTTATTTTCTGACCCAACAAAAAAAACACCGCTTGCAAGCCGCCTCTCACTTTGACGCGTCTCTCTCTCTCCCTTCGTCGCTCTCTCTCATCCCCTCCTTCCGCCTCCTTCGACCGCCGCTGCCACTTTTGTTCCTTCCGCCTCCTTCTTCCTCTCCTTCCGTTCTGTTCGTTCTCCCACTTTTCGCTCCGCTCCGCAAGCCACAAAGGAAACAACAATGGCCGCCGAAAGAGGGTGAGGAGGTGAGGGGGAGATGGCGACCCCCCCCCCCCCGCATTGTAACGAGTGGTGGGGTACCCCTGACCAAGATGGCGGAAGGTTGACCTTTGACGTAGCTTCCGGTAAACGTTACAAAAGTGACGTGAGATGGGGGCGGGGTTAATCCAGTTGGTGACGTTAGGGTCCGGTCACGTGGTGGATATCCATCCCCTACGTAAGATGGCGACCCCCCCGTATTGTGAGGGAAGGGGCGGAAGGCTGAAGTATGCCGTAGTTTTCGGTACACGTTAACAAAAGAGAGGTGGGGTGAGGATGGTGGTGAGGTTAATCCGGTTGTTGACGTAGCTACCGGTCACGTGGGGTTGCCCACCCCTTCGTAAGATGGTGACCCGTATTGCAGTGAGAAAAGGGGGGGGGGTACCCCTGGCCAAGATGGCAGAAGGTTGAGGTTTGTCGTAAGTTTCGGTCCAAGTTCGCAATGGAGGGGTGAGGTCGGGTGGCGTCCAGCGGAAATGACGTCATATCATAGCCATCTTGGATAGGGGTGAAGATGTTGAGGCCGCCATGTTGGGTGGGAGAGAGGAAGATGTCGCCATCTTGGTTAGGGAGAGAGGTAAAGACGGAGACGTCGCCATCTTGGGTAGGGGGAGAGAGGAAGATGACGACAATCTTCCTCCTATCCAAGATGGCGACATAATCTTCCTCTGTCCTAACCAAGATGGCGACATCACCTTCCTCTCTCCGAAGTCAACAACCGGATTGTGGCTGGCAGAGCGGAGCGAAAAGTGGGGGAACGAACAGAACGGAAGGAGAGGAAGGAGGAGGAAGGAACAAACGCGGCAGCGGCGGTCGAAGGAGAAGGAAGGAGGGGAAGAGAGAGACGAAGGAAGAGAGAGCGACGAAGGAAGAGACGCGTCAAAGTGAGACGCGGCTTGCAGGCGGTGTTTTTTTTGTTGGGTCAGAAAATAAGCGAAATCACCCATATTAGAGTTGTTTTTGCCAAAATCGTCTTTGAGCGCTCTAACTTCGCAAACAAATCTCCGACGTCGTCGGGAATCGCCGTGCGGTGTTGCCCAGCTGCTGCCGAATTTCCACGGCCACGATCCGACCCCGGGGGAATTGCTCCTCAACGCGAATCGCCGGCCTCGCGTTGACTCTCCCGATACGCCCGTCTGTCTTTGTGTTTGTCAGAATTAAAAGGAGCAAAGTCGACCCTCGGAACGTTGGGCGGACGTTGGAGCCGGCTGCACCTCTTTCTCGGTTTGTGTTGAATCCACTGCAGAGTGCCACAGACTCAGCACTCACCCACAGACTCACCACTCACCACAGACTCAGCACTCACCCACAGACTCACCACTCACCACAGACTCACCACTCACCCACAGACTCACCACTCACCATAGACTCACCACTCACCCACAGACTCACCACTCACCACAGACTCACCACTCACCCACAGACTCACCACTCACCCACAGACTCACCACTCACCCACAGACTCACCACTCACACACAGACTCACCACTCACCATAGACTCACCACTCACCCACAGACTCACCACTCACCACAGACTCAGCACTCACCCACAGACTCACCACTCACCACAGACTCACCACTCACCCACAGACTCACCACTCACCATAGACTCACCACTCACCCACAGACTCACCACTCACCACAGACTCACCACTCACCCACAGACTCACCACTCACCCACAGACTCACCACTCACCCACAGACTCACCACTCACACACAGACTCACCACTCACCACAGACTCGGCACTCACCCACAGACTCACCCACAGACTCACCACTCACCCACAGACTCACCACTCACCCACAGACTCACCACTCACCCACAGACTCACCACTCACACACAGACTCACCACTCACCACAGACTCGGCACTCACCCACAGACTCACCCACAGACGCACCACTCACCCACAGACTCACCACTCACCCACAGACTCACCACTCACCCACAGACTCACCACTCACCCACAGACTCACCCACAGACTCAGCACTCACCACAGACTCACCACTCACCCACAGACTCACCACTCACCCACAGACTCACCACTCACCCACAGACTCACCACTCACCCACAGACTCACCACTCACCACAGACTCGGCACTCACCCACAGACTCACCACTCGCCCACAAACTCACCACTCACCCACAGACTCACCACTCACCCACAGACTCACCACTCACCACAGACTCGGCACTCACCCACAGACTCACCCACAGACTCACCACTCACCCACAGACTTACCACTTACCGACAGACTCACCACTTACCGACAGACTCACCACTCACCCACAGACTCACCACTCACCCACAGACTCAGCACTCACCCACAGACTCAGCGCTCACCCACAGACTCACCACTCACCCACAGACTCACCACTCACCCACAGACTCACCACTCACCCACAGACTCAGCACTCACCCACAGACTCACCACTCACCCACAGACTCGCCACTCACCCACAGACTCGCCACTCACCCACAGACTCAGCACTCACCCACAGACTCACCACTCACCGACAGACGCACCAATCACCCACAGACTCACCACTCACCCACAGACTCACCACTCACCCACAGACTCAGCACTCACCCACAGACTCACCACTCACCCACAGACTCAGCACTCACCCACAGACTCACCGCTCACCCACAGACTCAGCGCTCACCCACAGACTCACCACTCGCCCACAAACTGACCCACAGACTCAGCACTCACCCACAGACTCGGCACTTACCCACAGACTCACCACTCACCCACAGACTCACCACTCGCCCACAAACTCACCCACAGACTCACCACTCACCGACAGACGCACCAATCACCCACAGACTCACCACTCACCCACAGACCCACCACTCACCCACAGACCCAGCACTCACCCACAGACTCACCACTCACCCACAGACTCACCACTCGCCCACAAACTCACCCACAGACTCACCACTCACCGACAGACGCACCACTCACCCACAGACTCACCACTCACCCACAGACTCAGCACTCACCCACAGACTCAGCACTCACCCACAGACTCACCACTCACCCACAGACTCAGCACTCACCCACAGACTCACCGCTCACCCACAGACTCAGCGCTCACCCACAGACTCACCACTCGCCCACAAACTGACCCACAGACTCAGCACTCACCCACAGACTCAGCACTCACCCACAGACTCAGCACTCACCCACAGACTCACCAATCACCCACATACTCACCACTCACCCACAGACTCACCACTCACCCACAGACTCACCACTTACCCACAGACTCACCACTCACCCACAGACTCAGCACTCACCCACAGACTCACCACTCACCCACAGACTCAGCGCTCACCCACAGACTCGCCACTCGCCCACAGACTCACCACTCACCCACAGACTCGGCACTCACCCATACACTCACCCACAGACTCACCACTCACCCACAGACTCACCACTCACCCACAGACTCGGCACTCACCCACACACTCACCCACAGACTCACCACTCACCCACAGACTCACCACTCACCCAGAGACTCACCACTCACCCACAGACTCACCACTCACCCACAGACTCGGCACTCACCCATACACTCACCCACAGACTCACCACTCACCCACAGACTCACCACTCACCCACAGACTCGGCACTCACCCACACACTCACCCACAGACTCACCGCTCACCCACAGACTCACCGCTCACCCACAGACTCAGTGCTCACCCACAGACTCAACACTCACCCACAGACTCATCACTCACCCACAGACTCAGTGCTCACCCACAGACTCACCACTCACCCACAGACTCACCACTCACCCACAGACTCACCACTCACCCACAGACTCACCACTCACCCACAGACTCGGCAGTTACCCACAGACTCAGCACTCGCCCAAAGACTCGGCACTCACCCGCAGACTCACCACTTACCCACAGACTCAGCACTCACCCACAGACTCACCACTCACCCACAGACTCACCGCTCACCCACAGACTCAGTGCTCACCCACAGACTCAACACTCACCCACAGACTCACCACTCACCCACAGACTCACCACTCACCCACAGACTCGGCACTCACCCACAGACTCGGCACTCACCCACAGACTCACCACTCACCCACAGACTCACCACTCACCCACAGACTCACCACTCACCCACAGACTCAACACTCACCCACAGACTCAACACTCACCCACAGACTCACCACTCACCCACAGACTCACCACTCACCCACAGACTCAGCACTCACCCACAGACTCGCCACTCACCTGCAGACTCACCCACAGACTCACCACTCACCCACAGACTCACCACTCACCCACAGATCCACCACTCACCCACAGACTCACCACTCACCCACAGACTCAGCACTCATCCACAGACTCACCATTCACCCACAGACTCACCACTCACCCACAGACTCACCACTCACACACAGACTCACCACTCACCCACAGACTCACCACTCACCCAAAACATCTTTTTCCAATTGTAAATGTTGTGGCTTGGCTCTCCAACACACAACCTGTGTGCTGTACTAGTGACAAATTGGCATGTTCTGTTTACGTGACAACCCTTACTAGTTGGCTGTGTCGGGTGGTGGTGGGTGTTAACGATACATCTAGAAATTTAAGTGATCTAACCCAAAAACCTCTATTATGAGGTGAGGAATGTATGGAAAATAAGACTTTTTCTTTTGGTACCTTGTTGCAGCCATTGTAGTGCTGTTTGAAAGCTCCCTTGGTTTTTGGTGGACTGGAGTTTGATTAGCTGTGGCAGCATCCATTTGTGCTGTCTTAGTTTTCTGTGTAGCTTATTGCTGTTGAGGAGTTGCATTCGCTCTAGGTGCAGGCATAGCAGCACTGGTCGCATGTGGTCTTACTTCATGCTGTACTGGAGTTTCATAAGCTGTAGGTGCAGCCATCGCAGCACTGGCAGCATGCTATGCTGTCTTGGAGATTCATTAGCTGTATGTGCAGCACAGGCAGCATGCCGTCTCAATTCTTTGTGTTCAGGAGCTATAATTGCAGCCATTGCAGCACTTTTACGAATGGCATCAATTATTGTAATCGTCTTTGGTGAAGACAAGCGCACGTTTTCTGCAAGGAACATAGGTGGAGGTAAAAGTTAATAAGCAGAAAAGAGTAAATAGAACTGGTCTTTCGCAAAAATGTGTCTTAAATAAATGTAGTCCAACTTTACTTATTCTGGGTAATTGAGAATGAAAATTATTCTTAAAAGTGTTGTTTGGCTCTAGTTTTCAATACATACGACCCTTGACTTTGGGAATGGCAGAGGATGTGTGAGTTATAAAGAGAAGGGTATTCATCTTCTTGGTTCTTTCGGTAAAGTCACGTTGAAGGGAAGTAATAAAATAATACAAATAAAACATAATAAAATAATTCTCACGACGTTTCGGCCACAACGCAAGCAGCCGTCTTCAGGTGGAGAACAGGTCTGTCAATGGCACGCTCCAGGCTTGGAGCGACTATTCATGCTGGGATGGAGGGGCGAAGAGCGTCTTGACAAAATAATTTGCATATCAAGAGGAATTTAGCATATTTATGGGAAATGCAGATATGCGATTAGTACTACAAGTAGACGCTCTAGAAATCATGCAGTGTAGTGCTCTCTTATTTTTCAATATTTGATTTAGCAAAGGGACACATTTCTATTTTGCCAAAGTGAGCAGAGATGCCTCGTACTTGTGTAAACAAAGCAGATCACTTCTGCTATGTTTGTGGCGAAGTGACGTTTGCATCACAAAAGCGCAGTATAACCACTATGGTTAAGAAAGCCTATCACATTCATTTCGGCTGCAAAATTGGAGATCAGGACAAGATGTGGGCCCCACACATTCTGCAACACTTGTGCAACAAATCTTTGCCAATAGTTGAACAGGAAAAGGAAATCTATGCCTTTTGCAGTGCTAATGATTTGGAGAGATCCAATAGATCATATCAGCAATTGTTACTTCTGCATGGTGCCTCCAGTTGGGAAAGGTGTGTTAAACAATTAACGGTGAACTGTGCATTCCATCAGCTATATGCCCAGTACTCCACGGAGAAGGACTGCCTGTTCCTGATGCACCAGAATCATTCTCATTTGAGTCAGGCAAGGAAGAGGATGAAACTTCTGGTCCTGGACCATCAAGGTCACATGACCCAGATTTTCTCCCATCCTTCTCTGAACCACACCTCATAACACAAGGTTAACTGAAAGACTTTGTCAGGGATTTGGAACTACCAAGAGTAAGGCAGAGCTGTTGGGCTCTCGACTGCAGCAGTGGAATCTCCTGGCAGGTGATGTGAGGGTTTCCATGTTCGTGACCGTCAAAAGGATCGTCCCATTATTCTTCATGGAAGGTGATCTTGGAGCCTGTAACATCGATTGTGTAATGGCAGCTCTCAACATCGTTCATGATCCAGATGAGTGGAGACTGTTCATTGATTCATCGAAGATGAGTCTTAAAGCTGTTTTTCTGCATAATGGCAATGTTTTGCCATCAATTTCAGTTGGTCATGTAGTCCATATGAAGGAAACCTATGACAACATTCAACAACTTTTGAGGTGCTATAAACTATGACCAACATCAGTGGTAGCTTTGTAGTGATTTGAAGGTTGTTACTCTCTTGTTTGGTCTACAGACTGGATACATAAAGTACTGCTGTTTTCTCTGCGAATGGGATAGTCATGCGAGAGATTTCTACTACATTGGAGCCTGGGGGGAAAGGTATTCAGCATCCACCACTTGTTGAATCAAGGAAGATTTTGTTACCACCCGTACACATCAAGCTGGGTCTGATGAAGAACTTTGTCAAAGCCATGGACAAAACACATCTAAAAAACGTAAGAACAGTGTAGTGAGTGTGTGAGTAAATTCTATATAGAGATTGTTAATGAAATGCGAGTTAAATGTATAATCGTTGTAGGAATGTGAAGACATAGCCACAAAGGAACGAAGTGTAAAGCTGTAAGTTGTTGGAAGGAGTAATTGTTTCTAGTGCTTGAAGTTGGTATGAATAGAATGCGTGTGGTGATGTGGACATATATTATTATTTTAAAGTGAGTGTGTGCATGCTTTTTATTCGTTAATAGGCAATGTAGAATTTATGTATTTAGTCGTATCTGTTGTATAGCGTCTATGTTGTGTAGAATATCGACAGTACTGTTATGTAGATATTTTAGAATAGTACATGTGTTTTTAAAATAAATATTGCAGTGTGTGTTAGAGGTGAGCCATGCACGTGCAAGAGAGGACGGTAAGGAGCCGGAAGTGGATGAATTTTCCAGCAAAAACGCAGGCCTGATAATATGAGTGCGTGGAATTGTAGTTTCTGAAATGTCATAATGTGTTTGCGTGCGTGGCAAACCGGTAGTAGTGAGAATGGCAAAAGAAAGGGTGGGGGGTTGGATGCAGCAGCGAGGGGTTGGAGTTTGCAGATGTTGAAGGTGAGCAAGTAAGCTAAAAATTGTGCAAAAAACACACTAAAACACTATCGCCCGTGAGTATGCATGGAAAGTTTGGGTTGTGTAGGTTTCATGGGAACAAAGTACACGTGCAAAGTCTGCTTTATTTATATAAATGTTTCCTATTTTTTATCTTGGAATATTTTTTGGATATGGTTTCTCAATGTTTATTTCAATTGCTTAGTTTTTAGTTTATTTGGAATACAGTACAGTACTTATTTCAATTGTGATGTAAATTTTAGTTGCCGTTTACCTAACGCCATGACTTAGGTAAGACTTAAGTATTTAATATTGCGCTTTAAGCTTTCACGTGGCACTTTCCAAGAACGTAACCTCCGTGATATTCAAGGGGCTGCTGTATTTTCTGTCGATCGACTACAGCAGAGGAGTACTCCGGAAACTAAATCTCTGCTTTCTTGATTAAATTAAGGCCTATAGTACCATAAAGAGGCTTTGGGCTTTGGGTTCTTTGTTTTCGATGTCTGCCTCTGCTCAGACTCGTTGATGACTTTTATGATTTTGGGCAGGCCCGTCTAAAGCTGCATGACCAGGAGTCGAAGCCTTTTCCTGTTCAAATTTTCTAGTGACAGGAATTCACTCTGGCCTCATGCATTACATTACATAGCATCGTCAATAATTAAGTAGTTTATGAGAAGCTCACAATGGCCATATAAATAAATTGCATTCATTACGGTTGCAATGATGCGCTAATCGATGCATGGTTATAGTTAAGGGATCAATCCCTGCTTGTCAACCATGTTAGATATACTGATTATCTGGTAATGGCTACACAATCAGATGGAGTTAGGGAATCTTGTTTTGTGCCTGGATAATTCAATCATGAAATGGGGCCTTGCATATATTCCACAAAATAAATCGCCTGCCTGGGAATTTCATATCATACAACACTGCACCTGCTCAACTCTCCATGAATAATCAGGTCAGTTCTACAAATGTTGGAGGAGCTCCCATATCTGGTTAATATGTTCACGACCAGCTCTTCAAATTAATTGAGCAGCATGGTTTCATTAAACTGTGTAACACTGTGTGGAAGCTGCCTGGACTTTTGCTCCATACAAAGCTGTGACTGTCCATTGCCAAGGTCTAGTCTGTCTGAGACCATCCCCCTCCCTGCCATACTGGCATCGCACCCGTCCCTCACCCTTCATCCTGCGGTTGGTGGGCGGACCACGTAGCCATTCATGCCTGGGCCTGACTGGGTTACGTGGGTCACCCAGCCACCAGGTGCTTGTTGGCGAACACCACCCCCAGGCCTCGTTCCAGGGATGATATCAATATAGAATATCTGTAAGGATGCCCCCAATAAACGCCCCCCTCGAACTCTACCAGGCATGTCCCACTGGGGGAAAACCGCGGGGGCGGCCCAGGACACGCTGGCGGGACTATGTCGCTCGGCTGGCCTAGGAACGCCTGGGAATTCCCCAGGAAGAGCTAGAGTCTGTCAGCAGGGAAAGGGAGGTCTGGACTGCCCTACTGAATGTGCTGATGCCACAACCCTCACCAGGACAAGCGGATTTAGAAACGAATGAACGAACAAAGCTTTGAGTCGTTTTGGCCACAGATATTACTCCTTTCTCTGTGGATGCAAAATATGAACTTATTTAAAGGCCTGCCTATGATCCCTCCTCTATTGAACCAGACAAGATTGTATTAGTACCTTACAGATCCCTGAAATATCAGTACAGAATATAATCAGTGAGTCTCTTTGGCAAGCGAGCCTTCATTGGTTGGGTCATGAATCCTGCATACTCCATGGTCAAGCAGCTTTTGTTAGTGCAGATATTAGGGGCTAAACAGGCATGGCATTGGCTAAAGAAGAGATTGGAGGATGTAGAGGTGATCAGACCTGCTGATGACTTTACCAGGAGTGTCAAGATTAGCCTCTGTGGAGGAGGCCCCTGAGGTATGTTGCAGGGCAGTTGGAGGTATTTCCTGTACAACAACAATGAGGTCAAAGGAGTGACGCTCTTGTGTAGGTCTACAATCTTGTCCCTGACATCCTTGGAGAGCTCTTTGGTCTTGGCCATGGTGGAGAGTTTGGAATCTGATTGATTGATTGCTTCTGTGAACAGGTGTCTTTTATACAGGTAACAAGCTGAGATTAGGAGCACTCCCTTTAAGAGTGTGCTCCTAATCTCAGCTCGTTACCTGTTGTAAAAGACACCTGGGAGCCAGAAATGTTTTTGATTGAGAGAGGATCAAATACTTATTTCCCCCATTAAAATGCAAATCAATTTATAACATTTTGACATGCGTTTTTTTCTGGATTTTGTTGTTATTCTGTCTTTCACTGTTCAAATAAACCTACCATTAAAATTATAGACTGATCATTTCTTTGTCAGTGGGCAAACGTACAAAATCAGCAGGGGATCAAATACTTTTTTCCCTCACTGTATGCTGCAGGACAGTTAAGAGATATTTGCTCTGCAACAACAATGAGGTCAGAGGAGTGACGCTCACATGAATGGGTGGAACTCTGGGTGCCTATAATGCAGAAAGACATTGGGGAGCACAGCTGATGCATCTCTCAATTATCTCAGTCGGTTATCCCATGACACCTGGATCATTCCCATGACCTGCTGACAAGTGATCCACACTTACATAACATTAAATTGCACCTATCATGGCATGATCACTGTGACAAGGTTACTTAAAAATAGTGATGAATGCTCACTGTTTTCTTTTTTCTTTTATTGATCCATTTGAAATGTATTTGGAAGAGTTATCTATGTGGGGAGCGGTGGCACAGTTATTTCACTGCATTATGAACTCAACAATTAGAGTTTGATTATCACCAACAGCAAACATGATTGATAAGTGAAAACTTAACTTATTGTGGGCCTCTGCTATGTTGAATGATCCTCAATTAATTACATGGTGAAGTGAGGAAGCATTAATACTGAGCAGATGAAGGCGGCCAGGCATGGTTCTGGACACACCACCACCTTTTTACCATGCCAGTGTATGACAGTGTAAAGTTTGTATTTGCTGTAAAGTATATTAACTCGATTGAACACGGAGGTTAAATCAAAAGATTTTTTTTTTTTCCTCTGGAACTTTTTAAAGAATGGAAACAGGAAAATAACACCACATATGCAGCTTAAGTTACATCTGTTCATCCGAGCATTCAAACAAATCTGAACCTGGCTTCACACATCTAAGTTATAATTGAACATTAATTTATGCATTTCTGCATAACACAAATAGTATTATTTTCAACACACTTTGCTTTGTTAGCTGAATTTTGCTTTTCTAAATATTCCTTTGTAGACAGACAGCTGAAATTGTGTGCTGTAAGTTTTGGGTTAACATTAATTTTTAAGATACTTGGGCTTCCAGACATTAATGACCATTTGCCCTCTCATTGTGCCTAACAGCCAGTGTGCTGAACAGGGGAATCTTTTTAACTATATCATTAAAAATGAATAAGTATAGACGTGTAAGTCATGTGACTGTGTATATGCATTCCTCTGTGCCTTGATACTGACGTAGATGGTGTGGATATTTTTTTTTCTTTCTGCAGCTGACGCTTCCTCTGCAAAATTGTTCTGATGGAGCAAAGGGACTCAGTGCACCTCGGTACAAAAATGCAACAATGCGACCAGTATGCAAACACAACGGATCGTACTGGAAATTTGAGACGGCACCAAAGAACTCACACAGGAGAGAAACCTTCAAGTGCAGTGTGTGTGGGAAGGCATTTTCATCTTCATCTAATCTTAAACAACACCAGATAGCACATATAGTAGAGAAACCTTTCAAGTGCACTGTGTGCGAGAAGACGTTTGCACGGTCAGCACATCTTCAAAGACACCAGAGAGCACACACAGGAGAGAACCCATTCAAGTGCAGTGTGTGTGGGAAGGCATTTTCATGTTCATTTACTCTTAAACAACACCAGATAACACATACAGGAGAGAAACCTTTCAAGTGCACTTTGTGTGAGAAGGCATTTACACGGTCATCAAATCTTCAGAGCCACCAGAGAACTCACACAGGAGAGAAACCATTCAAGTGCACTCTATGCGGGAAGGCGTTTGCACGGTCATCAGTTCTTCAGAGCCACCAGAGAACTCACACAGGAGAGAAACCCTTCAAGTGCACTGTCTGTGAGAAGGCATTTGCATGGTCATCATTTCTTCAGATCCACCAGAGAACTCACACAGGAGAGAAACCCTTCAAGTGCACTGTATGTGAACAGGCATTTGCACAGTCATCAGCTCTTCAGACCCACCAGAGAACACACACAGGAGAGAAACCCTTCAAGTGCAGTGTGTGTGGGAAGGCATTTTCATCTTCATTTACTCTTAAACAACACCAGAGAACACATACAGGAGAAAACCCATTCAAGTGCAGTGTTTGCGGGAATGCATTTTCAGATTCATCTACTCTTAAAACACACCAGAGAACACACACAGGAGAGAAACCCTTCAAGTGCAGTGTGTGTGGAAATGCATTTTCAGATTCATCTACTCTTAAAACACACCAGAGAACACACACAGGAGAGAAACCATTCAAGTGCATTGGTGTGGGAAGGCGTTTACACAGTCATCAAATCTTAAAACACACCAGAGAACACACAGTCATCAGAAGAAGGAGTGGAGTCTGAAATCGGCTTGTGAACGTCAAAGTGCTGCAATGAGCCCATCCCTCATGAAACAAGAACCAGAAGCAAATCTCAGCTTGGACACTTATAAAGGAATCGAGGTGAAATATGAAAAAGTGAATTTGAAATTTGAAGAAGTGATAGTGAAGAGCGAAAAAGTGAAGGTTAAATGTGAAGATGAAGATTCAACTCCAATATTGGACCTTCACATCGATGGAGGCAACGTGAAGCAGGAGGAGAATGCAGAGCGATGGCAACTCCCATCAGTTTGTGGAAGTGGAGGTGTGGGGTGGCCTTCTTAGACAGTACAAAGTCAAATGGAGACCAGGTAGATGTGCAAACTTGATACAATGATACTCCAATAGATTCACCTTTGTCACAGGCCTTTCATGAAAAGAATGTGAAGTTGAACACTCAATTCCTAGGTTCAACCTGCAAAGTAAGAGCAGCCAGTATTTGTGGACCTGTGGGTTGGGTAGATCTCTAACCAGGAGCGAGAGCCAATAAGCTCCCAAGCATTCACTATGTTATAATATTTGCATTTATATGGTGCTTGCTTAATTGCCTCAGTAATTCGGAGTTTCGTATCATTTCATCACAAACACTCGAAGAGAATCCCCAAGCGGCAGCTGCCCCTGTGTGGCATAAGGTGGCCCTGCATCAGCCGGCATGTGGGAATGAGTCTTTCAGTAGGGAGCGATGATTGATGTGTAATCTCAGTTGTGTAATACTGGTCTATACGTTTTTTAGACGTCTTCTGCTTTAGAGATGAAATGTGCTGTTTATTATGGAGTTTTACCGCGCCGATTCAAATATGACAATTAAAACAACTGATTGTCTACTGTTCCCAAGATATTTAAGTTTTTACATTATATGTCTGTATATTCTGTTGATCGGTAGAGTTTTACTCATAAATTGTAAACCTCGGTCTTTTAATATATTTAATGTTGCTTTACATGGTCACATGTCACCTGTCTTGTTCATGTGACACTTACAAATCAGTAAAAAGGATATATAACTCTAATTATGAAACGAAAGGAAAAACTATTATGTGTATAAAATGACAAAGTTACGTCCTTATTCAGTGTCTACTTGGTGCCTCTTGCTTGTCTCTTGTATCCATTAAATGGAGCATCTCTTGTCACTGTCCAGCAATAGTCTGCAAGCATTGATGGGCTCCTTTGCCCTGATACCGTTTCTCTATTGGTTGCAATGTCCTGGTGAAATCGCTCGCCATTCTCATCGCTCACTGCTCCGCAATTCGGTGGGATAAAATCTAGATGAGCGCAAAAAATATATCTTTAGTGACATGTTGCAACCAAGGATTGTGGTATGCCTTGAGGTTTTCCAGCCAACTCCCTCTAGTTGCCACTAACTGGAAGGCTTTCCATGCCTCTTTTCCTTGCCACACAGTTGCACTGTCAAATGCATAATCTCGAAGAAGTTCATTAATCCGTTATATTAGCTTCACTTACACCTTGGAAATTTTCCACGGAGGTACTTGAAAACTGCTTGTCCATGGCTTAGACAAAGTTCTTAATCAGATCCAGCTTGATGTGTATGGGTGGGTAACAACATTTTCCTTGATTCAACAGTGGTGGATGCTGAACGCACTTTTCCTCCCAGGCTCCAATGTAGTGGGAATCTCTCGCACGGTCTTCCTTCGCAGAGAAACAGCAGTACTTTGTGTATCCAGTCTGTAGACCAAACAAGAGAACATGTCAATGTTGAGAAGGTCCCCAGCCACCGGAGGTGGTGGGAATTCTGGTGCTAGCTGCCTCACAAACTAAGTTGCACTTGTGGTGATTGTTTACATTGGGGAAACGAAACAACATATTTTTCGATTAAAGCTTTCGTGACTGCAGGGATTCATCTTCTTGTTTCTTTCGGTAAAGTCACGTAGAAGGGAAGTATAAAATAATAAAAATAAAACATAATAAAACAATTCCTCACGACGTTTCGGCTACAACTGCAAGCAGCCGACGGCTGCTTGCGTTGTAGCCGAAACGTCGTGAGAATTGTTTTATTATGTTTTATTTTTATTATTTTATTACTTCCCTTCTACGTGACTTTACCGAAAGAAACAAGAAGATGAAACAACATATATCGGATGTATTGGCGAGCACAAGGCAGCTATAACGCTGTGAGCTCTCATGATATTGTTTTTCCGAGACCAAGGTGCTCTGCAAACCGTCAGGATACTATCAAAGGTTTGTTCATGAAGCCACCCAGATATATAAACTTAGACATAACTTCAACCGGGAAGATAGATACAAACTGAGCAATCATTGGAAGGACGTTATTAACCAAGTAAAGTCTTAACTGACTGTGATGATTCCATCCTACCTGCCTGTTTCAGCTGTTATTTCTGACTCTCCGAGTACATCACCAGGCTAAACATCTGTGTGGCAGCCAAGGCACAGGATTCCCACCCCCCCGGTGGCTGGGGACTTTCTCACATTGACATGCTAATCTCTCACATTTACATTTACGTACAAATTCCTTCTCTAGCTCCGCACACTTACCCTTGGGTGAGGCAGCCTAGGCACAGGATTCCCACCACCCCTGGTGTCTGGGGACTTTCTCACATTGACATGCTAATCTCTCACATTTACGTACAAATTCCTTTTCTAGCTCCTCCCACTTACCATTGGGTTGAGCCCACCAAAATCTGATAAAAACTCTTGTTGCAGCAGCTCTTTCTCCTATGTCAGCAGTTCTGCTGTATCTGTTCCACCTGATGACGGTCGCTTGTGTTGCGATCGAAACGTCGTGATTTAATTTATTTTATACCTACGTGACTTTACCGAAAGAACCAAAATGTATGGATCCCTGCAGTCACGAAAACTTCAGATCTAGATATAGCAACAACCTTCAAATCGCCACAAAACTGCCACTGATGTTGGTCATAGTTTATGGACCTCAAAAGTTGTTTCATGTTGTTATAGGTTTCCTTCATATGGACTGCATGACCAACTGAAATTGATGGCAAAAAAGTTGCCATTATGCAGCAAAACAGCTTTAAGGCTCATCTTCGATTAATCAATTAACAGTCTCCACTCAACTGGATCATTAACGATTTTGTGGGCTGCCATCACACCGTCGATATTGTTGCAGGCTACAAGATCACCTTCCATGAAGAAGAATGGGACAAGATCCTTTTGACGGTCACGAACATGGAAAACCTAACATCACCTGCCAGGAGATTCCAGTGTTGCAGTCTGGAGCCCAACAGCTCTGCCTTACTCTTGGTGGTAGTTCCAAATCCCTGACAACGTCTTTCAGTTCACCTTGTGTTATGAGGTGTGGTTAAGAAGAGGAGGATGAGATAAAATCTGGGTCATGTAACCTTGATGGTTCAGGACCAGATGTTTCATCCTCTTCCTCACCTGACTCAAGTGGGAATGATTCTGGTGCATCAGGAATTGGCAGTCCTCCGTCTGGTACTGGGCGTATCGCTGATGAAATGTTTGGATAATGCACAGTCCACTTTTTCTTCTTTGACACACCTATCCCAACTTGAGACGCCATACAGAAGTAACAATTGCTGATATGATCTGTTGGCTGTTTCCAAATCATTGGCACTGCAAAAGGCATAGATTTCCTATTCAACCGCTGGCGAAGATTTGTTGCACAGGTGTTGCAGCATATGTGTGGGGCTCCATCTTGTCCTGATCTCCAATTTTGCAGCCAAAAAAGGTGATTGGCTTTCTTAACCATAGCGGTTATACTGCGCTTTGTGATGGAAAAGTCACTTCACCACAAACACGGCAGAAGCTATCTGCTTTGTTCACACAAGTACGAGGCATCTCTGCTTACTTTGGCAAAACA